>NW_015173236.1:94150-103644 GCF_001447785.1 Gekko japonicus | reverse complement strand
CGCGTAACTGCGCAGTAGTTTGCCCCAGGGCAAACAGCCATGCTTCTCCCCCGCAGTTTCCTGCCCGTGTGACCGGGGCCTCAGACAACTTTCAATCCAAATGGCTGAGAGCAATTCATAATAAATTATATGATCTTGGTTTCCCCCCCCCCCCAAGCGATTTTGAGTATGCGTTGGGATGTAGCAAAATCAGCCCTAAAACAGAGAATGATGGACATGAAGAGACTGACAAATCTCAGTAGATGTCCTAAGTTTAGAGCCCCAGATTCTGTCAAATATCGCTTGCAACCCATGTCCTATTTATTGCAGCTTGATACTCACAAGTTTAGGAAAACCTTCACATTAGCCAGATGTGAGGCTTTCCCCTCCGCGATGCTTGAGGGCAGATTCAAAAGGATCCCTACTGAATATAGACTTTGTCAATGTGGCTCAGGAGAGATAGAAACTATTGAGCACGTGATGCTCAGATGTAACTTTTATAACAAGATCCGTGATAAATATATTACTCCTCTTATAACAGATATGGTGGGACAATCAGGTGCTGAGCAGTATAACCGATTGTTAATTGATGGGTATCGGACAATATCTGAAACTGTGGCAAAATTTTGGGTAGCATGCTACTGCATCTGAAATACACGATCAAATATATAATAATAGTTGACTAATGCAAATCAAATGTGAATGTAATGTTTCTAGAGAATTCTCAGTCCCAGCAAACAAGCATTTGGTGATTAAGTCAAAACGGGGATGAGACAGCAGTGATTCTTATCATATAACTGAGGACTTATGATCCTTTCATACAGCAAAAAAACAGCTATTTGTTTACAATATGCTTCAAAGTTGTTCAGTTTTAAAATGCCATAATACACTTTGAGATTTTGGGAAAGGGTATGATAGACGTATATGAGGACAGGCGTTCATTGATCAGATCTGTTGCCCTTGACGGCAGAACGGAACTTCTAAGCACCGAAGCAATATATCTCTAATTCCAGATGTTGTAGTCAAACAACAGGGATTCCAGACACCGTCCTGTATGCTCTTCTTATGAGATTCCGGAAGCATCTGTGGGGCTGCAGTTGGAGAAGATGGACCCTTATCCAGCAAAGACCATTTCCAAACCTTATGTAAGCAAGTGCTGCACTGAGCATGTATCATGGGTACCCATTGGACAGTAACTGTGTCATCACCTTTGCAGAATAACACAACTTTCCTTACATAGGCCCCGGTCACACGGGCCAGATAACGCAGGGGGGAGGCGTGGCTGTTTGCCCCGGAGCAAAATAAAGTGCGGTAGCCTGATCACATGGTCCCCCAAGGCTTTGCGCTTAGGCTGTTAGCTGGCGATCACACGGTGATGCTGGAGCGTGGCAAAGAAGCGGTGCGGCAAGCTTTTCGCGTTTGTGCACATGCACAGTTCCATGGAGCACCACTGCTTTCAGTTACATGTTTTTGCGAATGCGCTTACGAAAAACATCCGGTTTGCGATGGGACGTGGATGGGTGCCGGATGCCACAAGATACTAGCGCTCCCGCGATCAGACGCCCATCCCTGCCCTGCATTTTCCGGATACTAGTGAACTTTCTGCGGTACTTCTTTACTGCGCATCTTCGGCAGGACGCCACAGGTTGGCTACGGGTGCGCTACACTTCCCAGATGTTGCAGTGTGATCGCGCACCGAAAATCCGCATGACATTCATGCCTTTAGCACGGCAAATCCTCCATGTGAACGGGGCCATATATAGGTTTTTTTTATATAATTCTGCTATTTAAAGGTTTTCTTTAAAGATACAGCTCTCCCAACCCTGGACTGCACATCCACCCACCCCCTTTTTAAAAGTGTTAATCATAAGTAAAGTTGTGAGTGTCCCCCCCTTTTTCATATGCTTCTTTGAAGATTGTGTATGTTCCCTCTACAGCACTGGAGTGTATATCCCCTTAATTTTCTGTCTTAAAAAGATCACCTCTGGCAAGGCTGTCTGTTCATCCATCTTGGGTGTATCCACACTTGGGCAATTAGACAGAACTGGCCGTGATGGTGAATATGAAGAGCCTGCCCAGAACTGTACACCTGTATTGGGTTCTCCCATTTCTCACTGTGACGGAAGCTACATGAAAAGAGATCAGAATATCAAATATTTCCCCACATTGTCCCTCCGTGGAAGCCAATAATGAGGACCGCGAGCAAGAACTACGCCATGTAAAAACGTCATGCCACATTTCTATATAACAGCACATCACAAGGAAAAGGGGGGAAACTCGACGTGGGATTTGGATTTCTGCTTCTTCTTTTTTGTCTTTCTTTCTTTTTTGCGAGTCCTATGTATTATAACATCTAGTTCGAACCTAAACAGAAAAGGTCTGTCAAGTGTGCAGCGCCCAGACAATCAGCGAGGCAAATAATGCCCCCTAGGGGCGTTACAGGTCAGGACAATGGCATGGGGAAAGATTATTTATTTATTTATTTTTATTATTCAAATTTATATCCCGCCCTCCTCAGGGCAGCTAACAATAAGGGCACAACGCCATGATAAAACAGTTAAAAGCAGGATAAAACAATACAAAATTACAATAAAGTGCTGGTGCTCTGAAAGTTCAGAGTTCCAAGATGGGTTCTGGAAGACGGACCCAGAACAACGAAGCAGGTTCCAGGACGATCCTCCCTTCCGATCTTCGGCCCAGGTGTAAGCAACTTATCTCCCATGAAACTTTTCAGGATACAAAATACCCCCTACTGGCCCAGGAAGTATCCAGCTGTCCTCAACCAGAGGCAGGGCCTTCTTTGCTCTGGCACCTACTTGATGGAACTCCCTGCCGAACGACATCAGGGCCCTGCGAGACTTAATGCAATTCCGCAGGGCCTGTAAGACAGAAATTTTCCAGCAAGGTTACGACTGAGGACAGCAGCGGGTCCCCTCTAGCCTTGCTCCACCACCACCCCCCAGGAAAGGACACGAAGCTGTATATTTATGTACCATCTGTAAGTTTTTTTGCTGAATAGTTTAGGTTGTTTTAACTGCTTTTGATATTGAAATTTGAACTTGTATATTAGAAATGCTGTCTCCCGCCCTGAGCTTTGTTGCACAGGGGAGGACGGGTTATAAATCCAGTAAATAAATAAATACTGTGATCCCTTGTTGTTATTCCTGCCCAGGGGTCATTTCGTAGGAAAAAAGGTGCAGGAGCTCCTTAGCATAACTCATTAGCATAACTTATTTGCATATGCCACACCCCCTGACATCACCGGGAGTGTGTCAGAAGGCAACACCCACCGGTCAGGCTCCACTGGACTGTTTTGGATTGCTAGCTATTGGGGGGGGGGTGAACGTGCAGATCTGTCCTCACAGAGGAGGGAGAGCTTGTACCTGAATAAAACTTGGTCTTAAAGGTGCCACTGGACTGTTTTGGACCGAGTGGCCGGGGGAAGCTCTGCAACTTACCTGGCTGCTTCTTGCTCTGACTGAGGGCTGCTGGGAGCAGGGGGTGGGGCTTGTTGTATGTGCCCGCCTCCTGGGCTCTTCACTGCCGGAGCTCCACTCCTGTGCGCTCCTGCAGGAAATGTCCCCTGTTCCTGCTCACCATGTAAATTCCCTCAGTTGCTCCTCCGGAGCGATTGTGATTTTCTTTGCTGTGTGATCTTAAAGGGTGTGATCTTAAACTATGTGTTACCTTTTTTCCTCAGGTCCTCCCACAGGGTTCCCAGTCTCCAGGTGGGACTTGGAGATCTCCCACTATAACAACTGATCTCCAGACAACCACGATCAGTTCCCTTGCAGAAAATGGCAGTTTTGGAGTTTTGGGGGATGGACTCTCTGGCATTATACCCTGCTTAGGTCCCTCCCCTCCCCAACGCCTGCCCTTTCCGGGCTTCGCCCCCAAAATTTCCAGGTATTTCCCCATTCAGTGCTGGTCCCCCTGTCCCGCCAAGATCCATGGGGCTAGATGTGTGTTGCAGATTCTGTGGTGGAAACTTAATTTCCAGGCACATGCAGGCCCAGTATGGATCGGAGCCTCAATGTACAGGAAGAAGGGGTGTGATGGTGTTGGGTCTAGCAAGTTAAAAACACTTCAGCAATTATGGAGTTAACTTTGCTTGTGTTAGTCAACGGGAAGTCACATGTTTATTGTACCCAATCTGTTTACTAGGTAGAAAGGCCCGGGAATATTGTAGGAGGTCTTATTATAATGACCTGAACCAGGGGTCATTTCGTAGAAAAAGAGCTAGGGGGACTCATTAGCATAACTCATTAGCATATGCCACACCCCCTGACATCACCGGAAGTGTGTCCTCCCCACAGCCGGCGGCGACCTCCAGCGGGCACCAGCAGGGAGCTCCAGGCCCCGCCCTCCCGCACCTCACCCGGGGGGATGGCGTCCCCCCGCGTCCCCCCCCAAATGACCCCTGACCTGAACTTTAACCCTGTGATTGGAAATCAATGTATTGGCTATTTAGCATACTGAGGTCCCCCTTTTTTACTGCCTTTGTGTGTTGGAGAGGAAGAGACGCAATTCCTGTTCCTGTAGCATCTTCTTAGCAGTAAAGATGTAGGGATCTGGTGCTTTGTTATTTTGCATCCTGCTTACCTTTTCTCCATGTTAGTTTTCTAGTAAACTTTTATATTTTTACAAACATGCACAAGAACTCAGTCTCTCAATCATTGCTCTGCTGATTTAATCTCTGCTTAACTATATTTTCACCAAGAATACCCTACAGATGGACACATCCATTCCTTTTTTTAAACATCCACCAATCCCCTTTTAACTCTGTTTGTATACTGGAAAAATCCAGAAACAGCCAATCAGGGCCCTCAGAAGAATGCTCAGAGGGAGCTGGGCGGGGTGCTGGAGGAGTGAAAGGAGCAGTTTAATTGGTTTAGGAGTCTAAGGCCGAATCTGCATCTAGCCTTTGCTCTGCTGTCTTACCAAACCCACTGGAACAGAAATTCCCCTCTTCATTGCACGCCACTTTCACTTGGATCGATTGTCAGATTTTATGGCAGTGTCCAGACTGCATGCCATTTCACTTCGTTTGATCTCTCGGTTTTATGGGAGCCGTCTGCATAGACTTATGGCTGTTTGATGGCCGTTCAGGGTTGGTAAAACCCTAACCATATTGTGCTACTTTGTGTTGTTGATGCTGGGATTTCCCAAATCAAACTGGAAAGCAAGGGCTGTGTGCTACCCTGGAATTCCTATCAGTGTGCTCATCCCCACACTTTATCCACAAACCCTGCCCTGATTCTCAAAGCTGTGTCTCATTGGTGGTAGCCAAGTCAGTAGCCATGGACACTGGCCCCACTTCCTAAGGAATGATTTGCTTCATTTTGGTTGGTTCTTGAACCATAATGCAGAAGAAAGCTTTCTTCTGCAACAACAGTGCCCTGGCCCCACCGGTGGACCTCCTGATGGCACCTGGTATTTTTGGCCACTGTGTGACAGAATGTTGGACTAGATGGGCCATTGGCCTGATCCAACATTGACTTCTCTTATGTTCTTATGTAACCTGCGTTGACACCAAAGCAACTTGGAAGCCATTGATGCATTTGTTTGTTTTTCTCAATGAGCGGGAGCACTTCCTTCAGCGGATGTAGTTCCCCTGGTGTGGGGATGGAGGGGGAAGGGGGCAATCTAACTGGAACAGGCTACCTCCGGTACTGAGGGGCTGCAGTCACACGAGCAGTTTCTTGCGACATACTAGCATTACCTGTGTGGATTTAAAGGGCTCAATCAGATGGTGACATCTGCCTTCCATGGTCCAGTTCTCAGCAGCCCATCCTGCTCTGTGTTAGAACCGGAGTAATCAGACACTGGGGGAAGTCCAATAGTAAGGGATGGTAGTGCTTCCACTCCATTTTGTCTGACGTCTGAACTTTCCCGGCACAAAGGGAACCCAGAAGGGAAATGCGAACGGGCACTTTTGTCTCATTCATGGGTTGTGGAGCCAGCTAAGAGAGCCAGTTTGGTGTAGTTGTTAGGAGTGTGGACGCTAATCTGGGAGAAGCGGGTTTGATTCCCCACTCCTCTACATGCAGCTGCTGGCGTGACCTTGGGTCACTCACAAGTTCTTTCAGAGCTGTTCTCTCAAGGCCAGTTCTCAGGAGAGCTCTCTCAGCCCCACCTACCTCACAGGGTGCCTGTTGTGGGGAGGGGGAGGGGAAGGAGATTGTAAGCTGCTCTGAGACTCCTTCAGGTAGTGAAGGGTGGGGTATAAATCCAATCTCCTCCTCCTCCTCCTTCTGGAAGTGGTTGTTCAGTTATGGACTCATGAGCATGCACAATGTTGATTTTGTTTAAAAAATCCCAACCGCACAGCAGGTCCCATGGCTGACATGCAACACTATTGTGGATGCTTGACCACGGGATGGCCGTGGAGGTCTCCTGCGGCAGGGTGTGCTGTCTGGTTGGTGTGCCCTGCAACACTTTACGGTGGTGCAGTTGGAGGCGCCGCCATATCGTGCCAAGCTGTCGTGCCAAGCCAGGGTGTGCCATGGTTACAGAACTAAGCAAAGCGCTTTTCAAAAGCTGTCATCTGGGAGAGATGCCGGTTCAAACTCCATTCATCTTAATGTGGCTTGACAACACAGGTCTTTGAGGATCAAGCTGCCACTGGCCTCTTCGTGAACATTGACTGACTTTGAGGCTGAGAAGAAAACCAATTCTTCACAGAGCTTATTTGTCAAGCGTGATGTGCGTGTGGTTTCCTTCACATGTACTTCGAAAAGCCTCTCTGAAAAGTTGTGCACTGGGAATCAAGTCACACAGCATTTCCAATTCTCCTGCCTTTAGCTTGCAACCTTTCCTGCTTTCCACTGAAAGCCACGGATTTTCATCGCAATCTTCCTGCTCTTGTCCCTGTTGGCATAACCTTGCTCGCTCATGGGAACCAACAAGGAGGCCAGAGGTAACGAAAACAAGAGCTTTATCTATTTCTGTGGAAGGGGAAAGATTACAGTATCTACCTTTCTAATCACATGTACCTCTTAGACGGGAGAAACAATTTCACGTTAGACTATATTGTTTCAGAAACGGAGAGAGAGGGGGAGAGAGGGAGAGCCACAAACTGTCAATCTACTGTGTGAGATGGAGAGTTAACAAGGTTCCCTCAGGTTTCTCAGACCTTAATTAGATCCTACTGGAGGTAATATAACACAGAGACCTCAATCTGCCCGTTAGCTTTCCACTGCCTAGGAAGACCACGTTCTAGAGAGTAACAACCAGTGTGTATCCTTCCTGCAAAAACACAGTGAAACAGTCTGCTTCTGCCTGAAGATAGACTATATGAGACAGTTTCCCCCCCTAACCTGTCTGTTAGGCCCAATATGCATCTAGCATTTGCTCCACTGTTTTACCAAACCCACGCTGGAACAGAAAAAGATGCGGCTCAATACTACATTCAGATACCCTGGGCCAATGTCCTAATGACTGCAGAGTTACCCCTGAATGGCCATAATTAGGCCATAAATCTACGCAGATGGCTGCCGTAAATCTGAGAGATCAAATGAAGTGAAAGTGACAGGCAGTCTGGACACTGCCATAAAAACCGACAATAAGAACGTAAGAACATAAGAGAAGCCAATGTTGGATCAGCCCAGTGGCCCATCCAGTCCAACACTCTGCCACACAGTGGCCAAAAATACCAGGGGCCATCAGGAGGTCCAGCAGTGGGGCCAGGACACCAGAAGCCCTCCCACTGTTGACCCCCGCCCAAGCACCAAGAAGACAGAGCATCACTTGCCCCAGCCTGAGAGTTCCTATCTATACCTTGTGGCTAATAGCCACTGATGGACCTCTGCTCCGTATGTTTATCAAATCCCCTCTTGAAGCCGTCCATGCTTGTAGTCGCCGCGACCTCCTGTGTCAGTGAATCAATCAAAGTGAAATCAAAGTGAAAGGGGGATGCAATGCGGAGGGGAATTTCTGTTCCAGCGTGGGTTTGATAAGACAGCGGAGCCACCACATGAGGAGTGGTGACCCTTCAAATATGACGATGATTAGTGGTGCATGTCCTATAAAGGCTACAATTCCACAGGGCCTGCAAAGCGGAGCTGTTCCGCTAGGCCTGTGGCTGAGGCGGCAGATGTTTTTTACCATCTCATCGATCACAGTGAAATCAAAGTGAAAGGAGGATGCAATGCAGAGGGGAATTTGTGTTCCAGCGTGGGTTTGGTAAGACAGCGGAACCACCACATGAGGACTGGTGACCCTTCAAATATGACGATGATTAGTGGTGCATGTACTATAAAGGCTACAGTTCCACAGGGCCTGCAAAGCGGAGCTGTTCTGCCAGGCCTGTGGTTGAGGCGGCAGATGTTTTTTACCATCTCAGCCTCCCCTCCCCCTAGTAGGCCTACAGATGCCTTTGTTGTTGGATAAACAGAGGTGGTTTGCCATTGCCTGCCTCTGCATAGCAACCTTGGACTTCCTTGGTGGTCTCCCATCAAAGGCCCATCCCATCCATCTAGGGCTGACCCTGGTTTAGCTTCCAAGATCTGACAAGATTGGGCTAGCTTGGGCCATCCATGTCAGGGTTTGCCATCTATAGGATGGAAATAATAATAACGGATTACAACATATTACAAAGGAAGAGAATGCCTAGAAAGAGAACTAGTGTTAGAGAGTCGGACTAGGACTGGGGAGACCCAGCTTCAAAGCCTCCATTCTGCCACAAACCTCACTAAAGCCTCTCAATCCTTGTTGAGAAAGAGACTGATATTTTATGTTTATGGATCTATATCTGCTGACACACACAAACCTTACATGGACTGTGCATATATACCCATAGGCTTAAGGGAAAGCTGCTTGAATCACCTGTTGTGAGAGGTTTCACATAGAAGATTTCTACTTGCTTTTCATGTTAATGAAGCTAGCAAACACATACAGCTCCTAGCCTTAGGGAAAGGGAAGCACATTTCGCCACTGTTAGCAGAGACCACAGCTTAAAGACAAGTAATCCCCCATTGCTGAAGGACTGGATGTCTTGCAATACACGTCTTCAATCTATATTTGAATTACCATTTCCTGGCAGATGTCGCTTTGATAGCCTGGGAACGCCGAGATCTATCTGCACATCAAGGAAGGTCCTGACGCCAAGACTTCACACCTGACCAGATGGCTTGTCCCTGAGTTAGAGTCTAGTGTTTCAAATATTGCCCATACCTCTAAAGTAGACGCCCTTACTACACGCACCAATGGTTGTGGGGAAGGGACAGACTTACAGGTAGGTGGGTTTCCAGCTTGGCAAGGTTGCCACCCACCTGAAGATTCACCTATAAAAAGTGAAGACCATGTGTTGGGTCTTTGCTAGCCGCAAACCCTTCATCATCCTCTGTCTACTTTTATCCCCTAAAGTCCAGCTTGCTATCCAACAACCCTTTGTCTATTCTTGATCTCTTGGACTGCAGCCAAAGAGATCCATACTTTGCTGGCTGGTTCTGGCAAGAGTGAGTTAGAAATACCCCTAGGTTCTATTGTCTTTACCCCTCAATTCTTCATTGCAA
>NW_015173236.1:87646-91936 GCF_001447785.1 Gekko japonicus | reverse complement strand
TCTGAATGACAGCCCCTTGGGTTTACCAGACTGGCTTGCAAAGACGGCGGAACTTTTGCAAGGAACTGTGCTTTGATGTAGGTATTCGGGTAGACAGAGTTTTAGGTTATTAGCGTGCAGTTGAGCTGCGTCGAGAAATATTTCTGCTTCGATAATAGCAAAAGCGTATTTTAATTCCCTATCACATTATTTTGCGGGCCTCGCCAGTTCTGTAGCGTAGCCCCCAAAATATCCTGTTTGTGTAAGGATATTGCCGGCCATATGGGGATAGGACAGAAATAGAACCAGAGAACCATTCCCTGATTTAAGAACAAAAGAACATAAGAGAAGCCAATGTTGGATCAGGCCAATGGCCCATCCAGTCCAACACTCAGTCACACAGTGGCCAAAAATACCAGGTGCCATCAGGAGGTCCAGCAGTGGAGCCAGGACACTAGAAGCCCTCCCACTGTCCCCCCCCCCAAGCACCAGAAATACAGAGCATCACTTGCCCCAGACCGAGAGTTCCTATCTATACCTTGTGGCTAATAGCCACTGATGGACTTCTGCTTTTGTTTTGTACTCGGGATACAGTTATCTGAATAGAAAACATGAGTGCTTTGTAATCACGTTGGTTTAGCACATCCAACCTGCTACTTTCCTTGGGAAAAAATTTACAGAAGCAGCGCTCGGCAGTAAGAAAGCCCCTCTTCCTGCTACTCTGCTGAGAAAAGCAGGGATTTAAATTAGAGTGTGCCGTACGCCGCTGATGAACGGTTGAGTGTATTTTGTACTCAAGTTATCTGTAGCTGAGCACAAAATGTTTCATAAGAAATGTCCCTCTGAAAAGTTAAATTTATGGGGCTCAGAACAGCGGTAACAAATACACTTACGTGGCAGGGGTAAATTTATTCATAATATCTGAAGAGCGTTTTCAGCAGCAACCCCTTTTCCAAGCATTTTTGACACTCCTAGCAAAATCTGTTCGGCTGCTTTGCCTTCTCGTCCTCTCATATAAATATTTCAAACAAATAAATGCATCCTCAGTGAGCTCCATTTGCTCTCTGAGATATCCTCATGCAGCCAAACCAGACTGGCAACACAGAAATGTGCACTTGTGAGAGTGCTGCATATGTTATAGTGAACCTGTGTACAACCAAAGTACCTTGTACATATGATTTTTCTTCATATGCACATTGAGTAATTCTTACATTATATTACATTCAATGCAGATACAGCTGAATGCAAAATTCAAACCCCATATTTGTCCAGATAATGGTCCCCAGTTGTATTCTAAAGTGAACACATGTTGGTGCTTTCTTTGAAACAGATATATGCTGGCACATGCATTCGCTGCAATATGTGCACACGGCTTATACGATTTCCAGTTGGCTGAGGGGATTCATGTGATTGATCCCAGAATGAAAAAGAAACAGCAATGGAGAAGAGGAAATGATTCTGCAGCAATGGCCACTGCCAAGGGAAACAATGGCATCAAAGAGGTCTTGGAAAGGTAAAAATATACACAGGCCCCATTTACACGGAGGAAAGGCATGAATGTCAGGCGGATTTTCGGGGCGTGATTACACCGCAACATCTGGGTAGTGTAGCACACCCGTGGCCAACCCGTGGCGTCCTGCCGAAGATGCGCAGTAAAAAAGTATAGCAGAAAGTGCACTAGCATCCAGAAAACGCGGGGCAGGGGCAGGCGTTTGATTGCGGGAGCACTAGTATCCCATGGCATCCGACGCCCATCCAGGTCCCGTTGCAAACCAGAATTTTTCCTAAGCGCATGCGCACAAACACGTAACTGAAATCAGTGCTGTTCCGCCGAACTGCTCATGTGCGCAAACGTGAAACGCTTGCCGCACCGCTTCTTTGCCACGCTCCAGCATCGCCGTGTGATCGCCAGCTAACAGCCTAAGCGTGAAGACTCGGGGGACCGTCTGATTGGGCTACCGCACTTTATTTTGCTCCGGGGCAAACAGCCACGCCTCCCCCCCCCCCACGTTATCTGGCCCGTGTGACCGGGGCCACAGTGGCTTAGATCCCACAAGATTCTTACCTAACTTCAATAAAAAATTTAAATTGAAAAAGAAAAAGATCCCACAAGAATCATTACCGCAGTAGTGAAATATACTGGGTTCAGACACGTGGAGTGATCAGTTTATAGTTTATTTAGTGATTAGCTCAACTCAAAGACAACTGTAGCAGGGCCAGGGCCCTGCTTATAAGCCCATAAAATGGCACACCCATCACACACCCACTCCCAACAATAGGCACTCCTGGGTGTTAGGTCCATCCCAGGATCCTGGCAGTCCATTATCCTGTGTACCCAAGCTGGGGCTGACGAGATTAGGCTCAGTACACAACACCCTGCACTGACATTTTTAAAACTACATGCTATGTGACATTTTCCGCAGTAGGATTTTCGTCACCAGGTCGCAAACCCAAAGTTTTTCCCTTCTCACCCCGCGTGTTCGGAATCCCCAGTTTTAGCGACTTCCAAAACACAGGGTAAGAAGGAGAAAACTTCAGTTTTGCTCCAGGTGAAGAAAAATCTACTGCAGAACATTTACACAAAGCACAGTTTTCAAACCACCAGTGTGGGGAATTTCACTACTGCAGAAATGGTCCAGCTTTCCCAGTAATGGAAAAGGAAGAAGGGGTCCCCAAGACCACCCGAAAAGGTTATGCTGGGTGTTATGTCTGGGCATGTACAATCTTCCACTCAAGCTTAACTGCTGCTGGTGCTAGTAGCCATAACAAAACAAAAAATTGTGTATGGAATATGAATCACGCATAAATACTAAAAGAATATAGACATTTATATTGAGAAAATATAATAAAGTAAAGGCATACTAAACAAAGGAATCCAGATACAACTATCCAGGGCTCTTTTTGTAGCAGGAACTCCTTTGCATATTAGGCGACACACCCCCTAATGTAGCCAATCCTCCAAGAGCTTACAGAGCTCTTCTTACAGGGGCTAATATGCATAGGAGTTCCTGCTACAAAAAGAGCCCTGCGAAATATCAATAATACAATGAAACTTATGAGTTATGTTAAACGTTTCTGAAACAGGAAAAAGTTCAAAGGTAATCCTTATTAAGTCCTTCACAAAAGGTAAGTCCCATTAATGTAGAATGAAGAAGGCAGGTTCCAACATTGCTTTTGATGTAGAATGAAGAAGACAGGTTCCAACATTGCTTTTGATGTAGAATGAAGGAGGCAGGTTCCAACATAGCTTGAGGTGTTTGCTAGCTAAAGGATTCCCGCATATCGCTGGTGCTTTTTCAAAAGAAGAACCTATAATCGTGCATTCAAGAATCTCTTTTCATCTTGTGTTGACTACATAGCACTTCAAAGTAGAATGTCTATAATGTTTCAGCTGAAGTGACTTTCTAGTAGCCAGCATAAGGAGGCACGCGTGGACTTGTCTGGCAGGCCACCTAGATGGAGAGTGGGGAGGCATGACTGGGCTTGTCCGGGCAGGCCACCTAGTTGGAGCTTGAAGCCCCAGAACAAAGGCAGGCAGGATCCTGGAACCTGCCTGCGGATTGGCCCCTGAGGGCAGCCAGCCAATCTGGAGCCTGGAGGCCATTTGAACTCACCAATCGCATGGGGGCTGGGAGTGGCTTAGGCATATATAGTTAGGGCAGTTGCCCACGTAAAGCATTTCTGTTGAGACTCAATAAACTGCTGCTTGTTGAAATCACTCTGCCTTCGCCTCTGCCATGTTCAACCCACCATTTAACACTGGGAATCATGGGACCAGCATGAACAACAGCCCTGTGGGATGCGGGCTGTTGTAAGGAGAAGAACAGGGTGAGATTTTTTTTAATGAATTTTTAATTAATTTTCCAAATAAACAAAACAAACAAAACTAAGAGTGTTACATAAAAGGAGATTGGTTTCTTGCACCACAGTGCTATCGTTACTACCATATAATTGACCTAATTTTTTTTACCTATTACATTAATCTTATGCAACCTGAGAGGTTAAATAATATCTTGCTGAGATCATTGGGGAAAATATGTATACATAAAAATATTCTACCGTCCTGCCATTATTTTGTTTAATTAATGCACTTCCGAAGCTCTATTATAGGTTTTCCTCAATCCTTCTATTATGGCCACTTTCATTTCTATCTACTGCAAACCACACCTTGGTTTAGGCCCTTTTATAATTCCATTCCAACTATTAATATAAGGTTGTAATCCTTTTCCAATGTTCTTTCAGATCCTATTAACCTGAATTTTCTCCATCTCTTGTCCTGTAATTTCGTTACTTTAAATTATAACTCAATAC
>NW_015173236.1:68862-85315 GCF_001447785.1 Gekko japonicus | reverse complement strand
AATGCATTTTATACTTGTTGTTTGCATGTTTGGCTTAAGACCTCGGGTCAATGAAGCTAATAAATGAAATGGAAATGAACTTGTGAGTACTTTCTTTTTCTTGACAACTTTCAAGCTTGGAAAACAACTTTTATTTGCCCCTATAAATCTTGCCGAGAAGCTAAAGGAGGTGCTGAGGAATCTTCCCTCACGCATTCCTATGATAAGCGGCGAAGCAGAGCTCTGAGGCGTCAATGTCAATATAAATACAAAGGGCAGAGTAATATATTGAAATCTCCTATCTGCTATTTGGAAAATACCTTAAATACTGAAGAACAGTGACTTACTTGATTTATGGGGTCTGGATCTAAAATGGCAATGAAGCTGGCGCTCTTAATGGCGTAATTCCACAGAGATGATTGTTTACAAGAGTCTCGGCTTAAGTGTGAAATGGCTTTTTCAGCACAAATCGGAGAGGACTGGCAACTGTCAGAAACCTTTTGGGTAGAGATCATTCTATGAATGCAAACTAAAATACTTGAAGCTATTTCTCCATTTTTGGAACAAGTCGAGAGCGCTTTTGAGAGCGAACAGACTAGTTTACTTGAAATAACAGACCCTCCATTGAAGATGACGCCAACCTTGTCCCAAAACCTCGACTGATGCGGCCTGTCTGGAGATGTGATCCCTAATACGAGAGAAATAACAAAAGACTACTCTGACTGCTTGAAGTCCAAAGTTTTCTTAGTTACCAAGCACAATGAGGCGTTTTTACAGGATTTGGACTGTTTGATCTCGCATACAAGCAGCCTGGAAGGGGAAGGGGAGAATTTCAAAGTGTCTTCAGAGACTGAACAGACTTTCAAGCACTACTACATAAGTAAGACTGAGACCTTCAAAGATCAAAGGCACAGGAGATTAACAATTTTGAGGAGACATTTAAATGGAAAACAGAAGAAATATAAACTGTATAACTAATTTGTAGCAATATATCTTGATTGTTTGCATGGTGAAACTGACTAATGAGAAGATTTACCTAAAGTGAACTCTCAAACTGCAAAAGAAAAACAACAACAACACACATTGTTCATATATTATTTCTTTCTTCCTTCTTTTCTCTGAACCTTTACTGATACTTGATAAATGACTGATTAAGAATATAATCTGTAGTTACAAATATTGACTATCTTTATTGGCTTAACTGATTAGTGAAAGTTGGAAGTATTGGTTGGTTTATTTGAAGCAATATGTTTTGGATATTTGTAATGTTCTAACTTATTTGTAATGCTCTACCTGATGGTTGATAAAAATTGTAGGGTAGTTTTGACTCTTGAAGTGGGCCTTGTAGGGGAAAAAATAAAAGTAACTGGCTAATTACCTAGAGAAGGTGCAATGACCCTAACTGTTGTGAGAGAAAAGAGGGATCTATATAGTGTGAGGTGAAAGTATATTGGCATTGTAAAGTTGAGAGTTTATGTTATGGAGAAAATATAAATTACTACATTTAGGTTTGCAAACAAAGGGGATTTTGAAAGCTAACAGTGCTAAAAATATGAAAGAATATCTTAAAGGGACTAGATTGATATTATATTATATAAGAAATTTGAACTAATTGCTGTGAAATACCTGTGTTTTTTTTTTTTTTTATTTTTTTTTGTTATTGATTAATAATAGTAATAGCAGATAGGATATAGAAAAAATGAATTGTTTATTGGGAACAGAATTTTACTTAATGACATCTGTTGTGGACTATAGATTAACAAAGGGAAAAGGGAATTATGTATCTAAAGATGTTATGAACGAGGCAATGATTGGATACTTTTGAAGTGTATGGCTCTCTCTTTTTGTTTTATATAACTCTTTAAAAACTAATAAACCTTGCCCATCAACAATGGGCAAGCAGGGGGGGGGAGAAAAAAGAAATACTGACCACTGGTTTTATTTTAATAGATTTATTTACTGCATGACTTTAGTTGTTATTTTTATTTCAATTGTATTTTTATTGATTTATTTAATGTTGCTAGTTACCTTGGGCAGATTCTGGAGAGTGTGGCATGTAGTTCTTTAAATATATATATATATATGCTTCAGGTATTCAGAAGCACCGTATTGCTTTGAGATGGTGCCTATGGAGAACCAGCTGTCTCAGATAGATTACAGATTTTAAAGAGCATGGATTGAAGCTCTGGGGCACTTAGCGATGTTTAAAATGGTTCACTCCTGGATATACCCAAGACTTTATAAGAAATGCATTTAAAAGCATTTTGTTGTGTTTGATTGAAGAACATAAGGAGAGTGTTGCTGGATCAGACCAGGGGGCATCTAGTCCAGGTGTCCTCAACCTTTTTTGAGCCTGTGAGCACCTTTGGAATTCTGCTGCAAGGTGCAAGTCGCAACCAATGCTCCCTCTAAGCTGTGGAGTCTTGTGAGCAAAAATTCTACTTTGTGAGTCAAAAGTACGCAGACGGAGAGTGATTTCAGCAAAGTGTACTTTATTTGATCAGGAACAAGACGACTTTGGCCGGCTCGCAGGCCGGCTTATATCCCCCGAGAAACCGCCACCCAAAACACACCCCTACTTCCCAATAGGCTATTTACAGTGGCCGAGAGTCCCATAGGCTCTTGGCCGGGAACCTAGCCCCCTGATTGGAGCAGGCTATGATCCACAGAGTCCATTGTCTCTTGGAGCGAAGCTCAACGTTTGTTTCTGACCGCGTGGAGCCCGAGTCAGCCACGCGGTCTGGACTGGATACATTACAGTGAGCTACTGGCATTAAACTTGTGAGCGAGCGATTTGGCTACTGCATAAATTAGTTTGCTCTGGAGCCACCCTTCCTGAGCTAAGACAAAAACATGTGAGCCGGAGGCTAAAAAACTTCGAGCTAGCTCACACTAATTCAGCTTAGAGGGAACACTGCAACCACATAATGGCTGCTGCAGGAGGTAGAGCCGACCACAGAATATTGGGGCGTGAGGTTATGCGTAACTGTAACATAACAGTAAATCTTCAATGTTTCAGGCAGAAGCTCTGTTTATCAGGATGCCTTTTACAATGAACATATTGTTTGAAAAACATTTTCTCACATACACACAGCTTACCTTTTCTTGCATACACACAGCGTAATGCGGTCACGTCTTTTATATTATTGCATGTTTCCTGTGTGTAATGTTGCCATGCGATAAATAAATAAATGACAACTTACCTCCAGGTATGCCATGAAGATCCTTGTACGGTGGTGACAGCCGCTGCAGAAAACAGTGTTCTCTTCTGTTTTTAATCTGCTCAGCCAATCAGATCTCCAGTGGCCAATCAGAAGCCCCGCTGGGCAAAAGCCACCCTTCGCCCCGCCCACTTAAAAAACCCCACTCTTGGCGAGCACCAGGAAAGGTGAAGACATGTGCCATGGTACTCATAGGCAGGCATCCTGTTGGGGACCCCCTGACCTAAACAATGTTCCCTGCCAGCCATGTCAGTAGGTTTTGAAAACAGACTGCCAACAGTGTCTTGAGGAAAGGGGTGGTGGCACAGCCTAAGGAGAGTGCCCGATCTGGCCAAGTACAGAACAGTTGGCGCTCCCTGGATTTCTGCCTCCGCTGCCCTAACTCTCCATTTCTCTTGAAGCCACTTTGGATTTTTCATGATTCGCTTTCAGTGGAATTCAAAAACATGTTAGAATGCAGAACAAGAAGAGGCCAGAGGAAAGTTGCCCGACTTAAAATGGTATCACACTGTACCGTGGCTATTATTTAACACTAACCATGGTAAAATCTTCATTATAGGAGAGTAAAGAGTAAAATCTTCATTATAGGAGAGTAAAGAAGTTCTCTCACACAGAGAGAGACAGAGACACATGCAAAAAAACAGAAATTGGCTCTTGGACAACATTTGGACAACCTAGCAGTTTGAAAGCAAGAAATTGCAAGTAGATAAATAGGGACCACTTCGGTGGGAAGGTAACAGCGTTCTGTGCACCTTGGTGTTTAGTCATGCCGGCCACATGACCACGGAAATGTCTTCAGACAGCGCTGGCTCATCGGCTTTGAAACAGAGATGAGCACCGCAACCCTAGAGTCAAATTCAACTGGATTTCGAGCAAGGGAACCTTTACCTTTACCTTTAAAAATCCAAGGCAATGCCAAATATTGGCTTCTGCGTTCCAATTTGCTCTGTAGAAATCAAACCCCATTGTCATTTGGGCTCCTTCTGCAGGATTACCTGGGCATCCGGATCATGGCAAGCCGTAGGGATTCAGATCACTTTTTAAAAAAATTTCCAAGAAAGCAAGGAAATATAATGCTCGGCTTCCAGACAGGACTGCCATTCTGGGGGTGGAGTCTCAGGAGGGCGGGGTTTGGGGAGGGGAGGGGAAGGACTTCAATGAGGTAGAATGCTATAGGGTCCGCCTTCCAAAGTGGCCATTTAGAGAAGGAGGCGGAGCCTCAAATAGCCCCACTGTACCTACGGGCTAGCTCAGGAACAGTTTTGGGAAATGGCTGGATATGAACTGACATAGTTCCAGTCTGCTTTTTCACGGTGCTTTCACACCCACTAAAGAATGCACTTTCAACCCAGTTTCAATGCAGATGGATTTTACTGTGCGGAATAGCAAAATCCACTTGCAAACGATTGCGGAAGTGGATTGAAACGGTGTTATTTAGCATGTGTGGCAGCAGCACCCCTGACACACGTGCTGTTTGTCCATGTAGGTCACATGGACCCCAGCATAGCCCTTTGAGTGGTCAAAGGGGACCCCTTGGCCCCCTTTTTTACTGGTAGGGGAGAACCCCCCCCCCAAGTGATGGTATGTGGGGGAGGAGAGGGGAATTGAAGCAGTCAAAAGCATTCTGAAAGGATGTTAGACTCTGAGCCATGAAAATCCCCATTATGTAACTTGACAGTGTCTTGAGGAAAGGGGTGGTGGCACAGCCTAAGGAGAGTGCCCGATCTGGCCAAGTACAGAACAGTTGGCGCTCCCTGGATTTCTGCCTCCGCTGCCCTAACTCTCCATTTCTCTTGAAGCCACTTTGGATTTTTCATGATTCGCTTTCAGTGGAATTCAAAAACATGTTAGAATGCAGAACAAGAAGAGGCCAGAGGAAAGTTGCCCGACTTAAAATGGTATCACACTGTACCGTGGCTATTATTTAACACTAACCATGGTAAAATCTTCATTATAGGAGAGTAAAGAAGTTCTCTCACACAGAGAGAGACAGAGACACATGCAAAAAAACAGAAATTGGCTCTTGGACAACATTTGGACAACCTAGCAGTTCGAAAGCAAGAAATTGCAAGTAGATAAATAGGGACCACTTCGGTGGGAAGGTAACAGCGTTCTGTGCACCTTGGTGTTTAGTCATGCCGGCCACATGACCACGGAAATGTCTTCAGACAGCGCTGGCTCATCGGCTTTGAAACAGAGATGAGCACCGCAACCCTAGAGTCAAATTCAACTGGATTTCGAGCAAGGGAACCTTTACCTTTACCTTTAAAAATCCAAGGCAATGCCAAATATTGGCTTCTGCGTTCCAATTTGCTCTGTAGAAATCAAACCCCATTGTCATTTGGGCTCCTTCTGCAGGATTACCTGGGCATCCGGATCATGGCAAGCCGTAGGGATTCAGATCACTTTTTAAAAAAATTTCCAAGAAAGCAAGGAAATATAATGCTCGGCTTCCAGACAGGACTGCCATTCTGGGGGTGGAGTCTCAGGAGGGCGGGGTTTGGGGAGGGGAGGGGAAGGACTTCAATGAGGTAGAATGCTATAGGGTCCGCCTTCCAAAGTGGCCATTTAGAGAAGGAGGCGGAGCCTCAAATAGCCCCACTGTACCTACGGGCTAGCTCAGGAACAGTTTTGGGAAATGGCTGGATATGAACTGACATAGTTCCAGTCTGCTTTTTCACGGTGCTTTCACACCCACTAAAGAATGCACTTTCAACCCAGTTTCAATGCAGATGGATTTTACTGTGCGGAATAGCAAAATCCACTTGCAAACGATTGCGGAAGTGGATTGAAACGGTGTTATTTAGCATGTGTGACAGCAGCACCCCTGACACACGTGCTGTTTGTCCATGTAGGTCACATGTACCCCAGCATAGCCCTTTTAGTGGTCAAAGGGGACCCCTTGGCCCCTTTTTTTACCGGTAGGGGAGGAGAAGGAAATTGAAGCAGTCAAAAGCATTCTGAAAGGATGTTAGACTCTGAGCCATGAAAATCCCCATTATGTAACTTGTCTAAATCAATAAATACTCTTTTATGAGGTTCACTTTCTTCCCATAAAGTTCCGGTAGTTGTAATTCATCAGATCATTGCTTCGCTCCTTTGCTTCCAGCTCCCCTGGGATCGCCTGACTCATCTCAGTTCCAGGGCTGCAGAAGCACATTCTGCTTGTGACTCAGCATAGTGGAGTTGATCCTCACGGTGGCATTTCCTACTGCAGTTCTCTTTGTCTTCTGCTTCGTGGGTGTGAGGGCACAGGATGCAGCAACCTTCCCAAAACTAGGCAGGTAATGGTTTAGTCCAGGGGTGTCAAACATAAGGTCTGGGGGCCGGAACCGGCCCGTCCAAGGCTCTTATGTGGCCCGCAAGCAACTCGTACAAGGGAGGGAACAGTAGACAGTAGTGGGCGGAGCCACTCCGAATGTGGCTTCAGCATGGCGGAACAACCTCGTCTGCAGCAGTTAAGCAGCGTGGGAGCGTCTGCCCAGTGCTGCACCACTGGCTCTCCAGTCCACCCATATGGGTTTTCCTTTGTCTGTTGTGGGGAGAGAGAGGGAAGGAGATTGTAAGCCGTTCTGAGTAAAGGGTGGGGTATAAATCCAATCTCCTCCTCCTCCTCCTCCTCCTCCTTCTTAGCATCTTTCACTTTCAAGTGATATGTTATGGGATACATAGGAATTTAGGATGGTACTTTTGTGTTTGTTTGTTTTTAAAAAAACAGGCTTCATTTTTATTTATTTATTTTTGGCTGTCGAGTCACAGGTGACTTATGGTGACCCTATGGGGTTTTCAAGGCAAGAACCAACCAGAGGTGGCTTGCCACTGCCTGCCTCCGCCTCATGACCCTGGTAGTCCTTGGAGGCCTCCCATCCAAATACTAACCAGGGCCAACCCTGCTCAGCTTCCGAGATCTGATGAGATTGGGCTAGCCTGGACTACCCAGGTCAGGGTGGCTTCATATTAGGCTGTACTTCTTATGTCAATTAAGACTGTGATTGTAGACACACCTCAGATGCTTCCATATGGAGGATTTCCTTTGCCTTGGGCTGCAGCCACATTTCCTTGGATTCTGCACTAGCATGCTGCAGCACCTGGATTGTCTACTGTGAGCAAGCAAGTGATTGCAATAGCGCAGCAGTGTCGATGAGTGGATTCAGCCTTGCTTTCCAAACTGAAGAGCATTTCTTTTGGAGCTTCCATGTGACGTCATGCTGCAATTTGTCCCGTTTCCAGGTTTTCCTCTTCCTTAACGTACTGTCTCCCAAACTTGCTTTACTTTGATCATTTCGGAAAGAACGTAATCTAAGCATGCCAGCATAGTGCACTGTCTGGAAGGAATGGAGTGCATTTTCCTGCCCTGCAAAGGTCTCGCCCACATCAGGGTCATTTTCCTGCTCTCAGCCCCTTGGGAGCACCATTTCTCTAGCACAGGGGTGTCCAACATGCAGCCCGGGGGCCGGATCAGGCCTCCGGAGGGCTTCTATCAGGCCCGCAGTGGAACTGGCTGTCTTCTGCTTCTTCTTCCAGTTCTGCACCTGAACAGCATACTCAAGATTGCAATAGCACAGACATTTTGATGCAGTCATTCAGAGGAAGAGGTGTCAGTTATCAGACACTGTTAAATAAACAAAATTTTGCAAGAGTGCTAATGTTTTAAGCATGATTTTATTTAAGTAAAAAGAACCCTTTGTGTTTGTGTCCTTTATAAAGTTTATATCTCAGCTGCCTGACATTCCATTTTATGACACACATGGCCCAGCCCAACAAGGTCTCATTATGTCAGATCTGGCCCTCGTAACAAATGAGTTTGACACCCCTGCTCTAGCATTTTTTTACTGTTGCACCACCAGCAAGCTTTTTGAGGGCCTTTTAAAGAAAATGGGTATTTGCTATAGTGTTATAGCACTACAGTATTATAGTATGTGAAGGAACAGGCCTGCTTGACCTGCAGACCCTGTTCTGTCTGCTCCCTCTTTGGGCTGCCACCTCCTGAGGGGGCTATTCCTCTTCCTTTCACTAGGGTATTCACTGCCACCACCTGTTCATTCCCCCTGAATAAGAGGAACAGGACTCTCAGTCCCCCTTTCCAGTTCTGAGTCCTGGCCTCAAAGTCCCCTGCTACCCAGCATCTGGTTAACACAGCGACCAAATGCCTCATTGGGGCTCCCCTGGAGGGTTGGCCAGTTGCACGCTGACCGCCTCCCTACTCCCTGTGGGTCCTCCTTATCCAAATAGCATGTCCCAAAGCGGTTGGGGAAACTATGTGGCACAGAGAACACCACCAGCGTCAAAATGTAAAAATATTTATTAAAAAAAGGAAAAGTTCATGAGCATACTTTAGCACCACACCAGATTCAGCAATACGGGAGAGTACAGAAAAGTTAGTTAGAAACGCATCCTCTCTCCCTGTCCTAGACATACGCTAATGAGATGTTACAATCAGAGTAGGCACTTACAAGCTTAGGGAGTTGCAAAATGTTCTAAAGATGTCCCATTACCTCAGGCTCCTTGCAGAGAGCCAGACAGACCACATGGTCCAAGATGGCTGCTGATTTGCAGAGCAGAGATCGGAGGCCTGCTCAGTTCAGCATCCCAAAGAAAAAGAGACCCCTGTCTCCTCCCACTTTACCTCACTGTCTCCACCCACTTTGACCTGGTCTGCCCCGGTCACACAGGTGGACCCTGGGACACCCAGGAACACCCTGGGGCATGCAGGTGCATCCTGGGAGCCCTCCAGGAAGGCATTCTGGGAAATCCCCAGGAGTCACTTGGAGATTCTAACACCAAACCCCTCAGGAGTCACTTGGAGATTCCTAACACCAAACCCCTAAGTTGACTTTGCCAGCAGGATCATTAGGATAGCTATGTCTGTGAAGTAGTAGGCCATTGAGACTGGCTTCCTGCTACAGGGAAATACAGAGGGGAGGGGCAGTCTGCTATGGCACTGCCAACCTCCCTCCAGGAGACAGTGCACTTGGTCAGATGGCACCATAGCATTATAACAATCGACGTACTTGTCCGTTTCTGTGTAATATGTCAGTGGAATCATTATGGCGTTATAGCTCATGTGTAGCAGATTTATTGGAACAGTATAACCTTATAGATGTGTGGAGGCAGCTTCATAGAGGGGAAAGGGATTATACATACTTTTCACAAGTTCATAAGATTTACACACGTATAGATTATATTTTAATATCCCCAGCGTTGTTAGCTAAAGTGCAATCTTCAACCATTGGTACTTTACAATGGTCAGATCATAATTGGGTAGAATGCACATTTGAGTTAAATGCAGATAAAAAAGGGGAGTATGTTCTAGCATTTGAGAAAAAACTTTATGGTTATCAAACTCCAGGGCATGGAGAGGGACACCCCCCCCCTTGCTGGCAGCCAAGTAAGATCTGGCAAACCTAGTGTAACTACAAAACAAAAAGGGCAAGATTATAGGGCATAACTGAGTAGGAATTAACTCCCCCCAGACAAGCCCTGCATAAGGTAGAAATACATGGGACTGTTAACAGTTTTTTTAAAAAAATCTTTGGTACCACCACTCAATAGGGCATAACTGAGTAGGAATTAACTCCTCCCAGACAAGCCCTGCATAAGATAGAAATACATGGGACTGTTAACAGTTTAAAAACAAAAACAAAAAAAACTTTGGTACCAGCTGTAGTGTATTCTGAAGCTGCCAGGAATACCTAAGATGTAATGTGAAACATCTCATAAGGAAGCAATGTTAAGCTTCGTCTTGAAAAGGGATTGAAGTTCAAGACTAATGCGTCCAATCAGGTTCAAATGTATATAAGCGGGAAAGACTCTGATTGGTCCTTATTCGCTCAACCTGATAGGTTGATAACTGTATAGTAGGAGTGGCTACATTAGCCCGGGAATGTTTAAAAGGAGCCTAGCTCCCAATGTTAAGCTGTTCTGGTTATGAATGCGTTTGAGTGCTTGTTCGTTACTTCAATAAAGCTGATTCACTTGCTGAAATCACTCTCTGACTATTTTGTTAAGCATCGGACTTAACACCAGCACTCCGAAAGATCTTGGTGCTACTTAGAGAAGGCACATTGTACTGAAGACCTGCTGCCTCCACGATTGCTCCCATGCTGTCTTGGTCACAGTCCCCCTCTTCCTTACAACCTCCTTTCTCTTCCTAAACAAGTCATCTGTGAACATGGAAAAATCAATTACGCTCTGGGAATTGGGGTCATGGGAGTAGCCTGCTACTAGGCCCCTGCTCTGTACTGCCTGTTAGATCGCCGCTAACAAGAGTCAGGAGAGTGATTTCAGCAAGTGAATCAGCTTTATTGAAGTAACGAACAAGCACTCAAACGCATTCATAACCAGAACAGCTTAACATTGGGAGCTAGGCTCCTTTTAAACATTCCCGGGCTAATGTAGCCACGCCTATTTACAAATAACAACCAATAAGGTTATGTGGTTAAAGACCAATGAGAGTCTTTCCCCCTCTGTAGCTTGTACAGGTTTTGATTGGTCGCTGTTAGAGTCCTCCTTTCTCTTCCTAAACAAGTCATCTGTGAACATGGAAAAATCAATTACGCTCTGGGAATTGGGGTCAAGGGAGGAGCCTGCTACTAGGCCCCTGCTCTGTACTGCCTTTTCTGTGTTGCAACCCGAAGGGCTGCCCAAATGTGCGGTGTCTCTTTTTATCGAGTGTTCTCTGTAGCTCGGGGGGGGGGATGTTCAGAGAGTGAATGAGCACCCCTGCCATTCTTAAAAAGTTACTCCTCTCCTCATTTGACCTCTGTTAATTGTCGCCAGTGCCTCCATTTAAACATCAGCACCGCAGAAGGACCCTGCGTGTTCTCATTAGTGTCCCTAGTCTAGTTATTTCAGCAACTCACACAGGAGCGCTTTGCCCTTAATGCTCACTAATCCTGGCCGGCCAATTTGTGGTCTGTTTTTAATCGGGATGCTAGTTTGTGGGATGCTGCAGGGGGGATTTCTGACCAGGCCTTGTTTATTTCTCTGATCTACCTGGGCAAAATGTCAGCAGGGCTTTCAGTCATGGAATACAGGTGTGAGTGATGTGCGTGCTAATGACAATATGATGTGTTGTCCCCTCAGAGGACATCAGCTGCCTGCCTGTTTATCCCTCTGTAATTGGATACAGTCCCACGATGCTGATAATTGCTACCGATAAGCATGAAAGAGGGCCTTCACGCAGCCACAAAACTGGCACACACTACACAGAAAAATAAGGACTCACTTGACGTTGCATTTAGGGAGCCAGCGACAGAAACGCAACCTCTTCTCCCAGCGTCCTTCATCCAAAACTGTGTGGTCGGGATAGGACCGTAAGCCAGTGGTACAGTGTATGCTTTACATGGAAGCTTCACGCCCAACCAGAGAAGGACAGACTTTTTAATGGAATATTTGGTTAATATAAGCAGAGTTTGCCCAGTCACAGAACCATGATAGCATGAGCAGTAAAATAAATCTCCCAAGAAGTATATTGCAAAAGTAAAACCTATATCTATTCAAGGGGATTCAGTTCACATTCATGTGGCAGTCAAAAGGAGAGAGTGAAGCCTAATCAAAAGAGTACTTTCCCAATCATGAATGGCCAGCTTGCCTGGCATCATGTGTGTGGGAGTGTGAGGGCATTGTTGCAGCAGGAGAGACCTGTAGACACGTGTGACTCCATGAAAAGATATGGAAGCAAGGGGGGCAGAGCAGAATGCACAGAGAGAGAAAGGAGGGGGTCAGAAGGCAGCTCCCAGGTTGAGACACCCTAGTCTGATAGATAACACTCATACACACCCAGACTGCGGTCACACTGGCAGCTTGGCGCGGTATGGTGGCACCTCAAACTGTACTGGTTCAAAGTGAAGTGGAGCTTTCCATCCAGACCACATGCCCTGTGGTGAGTTACCTGTGTGGCTTTCCCATGGGGGAGCATCCACGTTAGTGTTGTGCTTCAACCACGGCATGAGCCGTAAGGGTGGGTTTTATTTCAATGCAAGTGGATGGATACGCATAGGCACTCGTGCATATGTGCACATGGGCAGCAACTAAAAACACACACAATCCAGTGGTGGAAACGGATCTGCAAGTTCAGACATCCCTTCTGGGTTCCTTTTGCTGCAGGAGAGTTCAGACAGTGGAAAACCCGGATGGAACTCCGAACAACCTGTTAATACCAGACTTTCCCCAGTATCTGTTTATTCCACTTCCATTGCAGAACAGCACGGGATGCCGATGCCTGTGCCACGGGAGGCAAATGTTCTTGTCTGGAGGGGTCCATTTATTCCGCTCAGGTAATGCTACTACAGTGCCACAAACTGTGTTAGTGACCGCAGCCCTAGAGTGATGTAGCACCCCCCAATGTCCAGACACACTAAGTTGCTTAACCTAACCATTTTGAGAGGGGAGAGAGCTCAGTGGGCATTGGAGGCCATGGCTTTCACCCTCCAAACAGCCATTTCCTCCAGGTGAATTTATCTCTGTAGTCTGGAAATCCATTGTATTTCTGTGAGAACTCCAGGTACCACCAGGAGGCTGAGGAATTCCAAAAACAACATCCGTGACAAAAATAACGAACAGTCAATAAAGATAAGTTGCAAAAACGTTTCCTGAAGTAATTCTGTAGAAAATCTTCTTCTATTATCACTCACACACTAACAAATACTGCACAATGAAAACAATTCGTTTCACAATATTTGCTTTATCTGAGCGTATAGGAGTCCCAATTCTTATCAATTACTATTTATCAACTCTTGAAGGAAACATTCCATGTTGACTCTTTAATAACAGAACCCAAGGTCTTCACCAGAACTGGGATTGCTACACGCTCAGATAAAGCAAATATTGTGAAACAAATTGTTTTCATTGTGCAGTATTCGTTAGTGTGTGAGCGATAATAGAAGAAGATTTTCTACAGAATTACTTCAGTAAATGCTTTTGCAACTTATCTTTATTGACTCTTCATTATTTTTGTCACGGATGTTGTTTTTGGAATTCTACTTCCTCCCCTGATCTCTCATTTTTGGCTTCTACCACCAGGAGGCTGACAACCCAAGGGTCAAACCATTTGATTGCGTTCCTTATTTTATTACATTTGCATCCTGCCTTTCTTTCATCTTGGAACTCAAGGTGGACGACATAGGGATCCCAGGAGGTCTCCCAGCTAGACTAAACCAGAGGTGTCGAACTCATTTGTTATGAGGGCCAGATCTGACATAAATGTGCCTTTGTCTCTGAGAGAACTTGTGACTGACCCAAGGTCACGCCAGCAGCTGCATGTGGAGGAGTGGAGACTCAACCCCGGTTCTCCCAGATTAGAGTCCATGCTCCTAATCACTAAACCAAACTGGCTAACCAGCTCAAGCAAAACAAGATATTGTGTCAAAAAGAAGAGAGAGGAGGAAGGGCTACAAAACAAAGCCATCTCTCCTTTTTATTGTCCTTGAAGCTGCAGTTTGGAGAAAAAGAAAATCCGCCGTAAACGTCAAGCCTTTCTCAAGAGAGGATAATGTCTCCCCGATGCATCTTTCCCAACCACATGCTAATCCATTCTTTCCATTCACAGATGGCAAGAAGCGTGCATCATCCTACTGCAGCCAGTTATATGTGGCTCTATCTGCAAAAGGCGTTGGGGATTAATTGTGCTGTTGAAGGGCAGGGAAGGGCAGGGAAAGGTGGGCATACAGGTAAAGTTTTAAGATTTTATCTCGATCATGCTTTAAACCTGAATTCATTCTTAAGGTTTAGAAAGCCAGTTGACCAGGCTAGCCAAAATCAAACACTCCCCCCCCCTCCAATTTTGATGGAAGAATGTTAGGCCTGTGCTCAGGGCTATTTTTGGGCAGGAACGCACAGGAACGGAGTTCAGGCTGGCTTCAGAGTTGGCCACGCCCACTACAGCCAAAACCTCTGCGTGCCTGGCGACAGAGGGAAGGCCTGGAGAGCGACACACACACCCCAGCGCCCAGGCATGCCAAAGGTGCCTTCCCTTCCCTTCCCTTCCCTTCTGTCAGGGGTGCGGCCTAATATGCTAATGAGTTTCTGCTGTTGGGTGTGGCCTATTATGCTAATGAGCTCCTGCTGGGCTTTTTTCTACAAAAAAAGCCCTGCCTGTGCTTAATGCTGGTGCTGAAAATCAACAGGATGGGAGTTCGTCGATCTGGCTGGCTTGTGCCCAATACTCCATATGGCGTATTCCAAATATCCACCGCTCCAAATTAGGGATGCCAGCCTCCAGGTGGGACCTGGGGATCCCCCGGAATTCCAGCTCATCTCCAGACTACAGAGGTCAGTCACCCTGGAGAAAACGGGTGCTTCGGAGGGTGGGCTCTGCGGCATTGCCCCCCCCACACTGAGGTCCCCTGTCCTCCCCAGGCTCCACCCCCAAATCTCCAGGAGTTTCCCAGACTGGAGCTGGCCACCCTACTCCCCCCCCCAATCCCCCACTGGTGACCAGGGAGGACCTGGCAACCTAAAAGTTATACAGATAACTTCCTGCTGGGATCAGTTTGGCTCAGCCTGATGGGGAAGCGTTCTGTATTGAGCCTGAACTGTACTTACCAACGGACGCAGCTTGGGGATGCATAACAATAGCTGGCTATAGGGTTTCCAACCTCCAGGTGGGGCCTGGGGATCTCCCGCTTTTACAACTGATCTCCAGCTGACAGAGGTCAGCTCCCCTGGAGAAAATGGTTGCCTCAAAAGGTCAGCTCTATGGCCTTGTGCCTTGTACTATGCTGAGGCCCCTCCCCTCCCCAAACGCCACCCTCCCCTGGCTCCACCCCCAAAGTCTCCAGGTATTTCCCAACTCAGACCTGGCAACCCTAGCTGGCTAGGATCCCAGAATGGACCAGTAGGGAAACAAAGATCCTAGGGTAAACCAATTGAGAAACAATGTAATGTTAAATAGCCTATCGTTGGGAGTGGGGTGTGTTTTGAGTGTCACCTTTTGCACGCATAAATACCCGGCTCCGGCCAGAGATTTCCAGTCTTCTTCCTACTTGCTGAATCACTAAAAAACTATGAGCTGATCACTATATGCGTCTGAACCCCAGTATATTTCATGAAGCTGGGAGCCTGTCTCTTCCGTCCACCCCCCCACACACACACACACACATACACACACTCCAGTTCTGAGTTGAAATGGACCTTCCCCTCGGCCGCTGTGTGACTGCAGAGAAACTGGTCCGTCCAGGGAACCCTCACTCAACTTGCCCCCAAATGTAGTGTGTCGTTTGGGCCTGGCAGGGACCTGAACCCAGGTCTACACAACTCTATTCTGGAGAAGAATGGGTGCTTTGGTGGGTGGACTCTGAGGCATTGGAACCCGCACTGAGGTCCCCTGTCCTCCCCAGGGTCCATCCCCAAATCTCCAGGAGTTCCCCAACCTGGATCTGGCAACTGTATCTCATCCCCTGCCTAGCAACCCCAGGCACAGGCGAATCTTTTCCTGGCATAGCGAGGACACGCTGGCAAAAACTTCACTTGGCGCATTTAACTTTTATGCGAGTTGCCTGCGCCTGATTGACATTCGTCAGAGCTCTCCATCTTCCCTGCAATTTAATTGAGGAGGAAACGTTTCTTTTAAAAAAGCCCGAGCCATTGTTGGAGACAGGCAGAGCTGGTAATACGTAATTTTCAAGGTTGTTTTTTTCCCAGACCACATAGATCTTACAAAGGAGGAGAGGGAGTCTGTGAAGCAGAAGTAGGGTTGCCAAGTCTGGGTTGGAAAAATACCTGGAGACTTTGGGGGTGGAGCCAGGAGAGGGCGTGGTTTGGGCAAGGGAGGGGCCTCAGCATGGTCCATCGCCACAGAGTCCACCCTTCAAAGCAGCCATTTTCTCCAGGGGAGCTGATCTCTGTCGGCTGGGGATCAGTTGTAAAAGTGGGAGATCCCCAGGCCCCACCTGGAGGCTGGCAACCCTAAGCAGAAGGCAAACCGACACTCGGTGCCTGGGTCACGGAGACTGTGACAAAATGGCTGCCAGGCCAGTTTGGTGTAGTGGTTAAGTGTGCGGACTCTAATCTGGGAGAACCGGGTTTGATTCCCCACTCCTCCACTTGCACCTGCTGATGTGACCTTGGGTCAGTCACAAGCTCTGGCACAGCTGTCCTTGGAAAAGGGCAGTTTGTGTCAGAGCTCTCTCAGCCCCACCCACCTCACAGGGTGTCTGTTGTGGGGAGGGGAAGGGAAAGGACTTTGTAAGCCGCTCTGAGACTCCAAGTGAAGGGCGGGGTATAAATCCAATCTCCTCCTCCTCCTCCTCCTC
>NW_015173236.1:53090-68798 GCF_001447785.1 Gekko japonicus | reverse complement strand
AACAATGGAGCTGCCCTACCTCCCTGCCTACACTTCCCAGCATCCCTGAGGGGAAAGAGCGGGAAAAGAGGGACACACCCCAGGGGCGGGGCCAAGGAGAAAGGGGCTTTTTGGCTCCTGAGGGGGAAAAGAGTCAGTCTCAGCCTGGTCTTCTGCGTGGACCTGGGCAGGTTCCAGGGAGAGCACAGGTGGGACTCCTGTCACCAGGGCCTCCTCCGTGGGCCATCCAGGCCGCCATAGATCGTGGTGGAGAGCCAGGAGGGTGGCAGTGCTGGTGGCCAGTCCTGAGGAGGAGGAGGGCTGGAGTTTCTCTCCACAACAGGAGGGGGAAACGCAGATCAGGGCCTGATGGCCACCACCCACTACAGAGGTAGAGAGAGGGGTGTGTGGGTAGGGACAGAGGACTTGCGTTTTTATCCTGTTTATTTTCTGTGCCCCAGTTGTGTTGAAGCGCCTGTGTTTATTTTCTGAGCCCAATATGTATATAGTTAAAGAAATCTTCCCTTTTTGTGTGTTTAAAAAGCCTGGTGTGCCTTAACCACATAGTCCTCCCTGCTCTGCATGTTACCAGGGGCAAAGGGAGGCCAGGGAACACAAACGGGCCTAGATCTGTGGCGTTGCCAACTCTCCAGGGGGCGCCCAAAGATCGAGGTACCCACTTCCCAAGGTGGGGGATTTAGCCAGAGGGGTCTCACTGTCCCTCAAGGAAGGCGGTAACTCAATTCAGTGAGTGGTGGCAGCGTTAATAAAGAGAAATCGTCCCACCAGGCAGGGTGGGAAGGCCAAAACGGGCTTGCGAGTCACAGGGCGGCACCTCAGCCTCCCAGGGCTGAGGGCGGGTCCCCGTGTCGCCACAGAGACAAACATGCAAAGGATCCCGACGCGATGTGCATATTTGAATACATGATCAGCGGGGGTAAATAAATGGCAGCTAATGAATACCTGCAACAGTGCCACGGAGGTCTCCGAGAATGGATTTCCATATCATCAGTATTCTGAGTGCACGGAGGGCAGGCTTCGCTGGAGTCACCCGCTGGCCTGTCAGGAGAACCAATTCTGGGCAAACCAGCAGGGATGTTTCTGTAAACAAGACGTTGTGTGTCCCCCCCCCCTTTCCAGTCTGTACCCCAAATTGCTCACATTGGCTCATGTGGGCAAGTAGGGTTACCAGCCTCCAGGTGGTGGCTGGAGATCTCCTGGGATTACAACTGATCTTCGGGCAACAGAGATCAGTCCCCCTGCAGAAGATGGCCACTTTGGAAACTGGACTCTATGGCATTGTATCCCACTGAAGTCCCTCCCCTCCTCAAACCCCGCCCTCCTCAGGCTCCACCCCCCAAATCTCCAGGTGTTTCCCAAACCAGAGCTGGCAACCCTAGCTATAAAGGAGGGAGGGCAAATGGCATGTGGACTGACCTGCGGGACTGACTTGAGGTACGTCCACTGCAGCGTTTTCGTCACATTTCATTTCACTGTCTGTTAGGGCTCCTCTTCTTCCCCCCAGAAATCAGCCTTGGATCTCCCCCCCCCCCGCCAGCTTATTTTTTAAAAACACACGTTTGCAAAGATACAAGTCCTTCAAAGCACATTGTCAGCCTCTCAAATGTTACCCCCAAACAGAGGTGCCAACTCTGGGTTTGAGAAGTTCCTGGAGGTTTGGGGCAATGCCTGGGAAGGCAGAGTTTGGGGGGGAAGAAGAAGGAGGAGGAGGAGATTTATACCCCACCCTTCACGCCCTGGAGGAGTCTCAGAGCAGTTTACAATCTCCTTTCTCTTCCCCTCCCCACAACAGACACCCTGTGAGGTAGGCGGGGCTGAGAGTGCTCTTTTGAGGACTGCTCATGAGAGAACAGCTCCTCTGAAAGAACTTGTGACTGACCCAAGGTCACACCAGCAACTGCATGTGGAGGAGTGGGGAGTCAAACCCGGTTCTCCCAGATTACAATCCGCACCCCTAACCGCTACACCAAATTGGGAAGGAAGCAAGCTTTGTAAGGATGTGAAGTTACTCTGGGACTCCAATTTCTCCTACCCTCTATGGTATACCACACAGTCTGCCCTCCAAAGTTGCCTTTACCTCCAGGGGAACTGATCTCTGTAGACAGGAAATAAGATGTAATTCCAAGGAGATCTCCAGGTTCTATTTGGAGATTGGCAACCTGGCCCTAAACCGTTACCTGCTTACTACCTATCTGACCTGGCAATGTGGCCAGTTTACCAGCCTTCTTGAATATCTCTAGCCATAGAGTTCTCCATGAAAACGGGCCCTATTTATCAGCTGTGTACGGGCACATCCTTAAACAGAAGTACTGCCACAAGACTAAATCATCATTACCCTCCTACAATACCTTTGAGTCATCTTCTCAAGAAAGGGCCTATAAATCAAGCGGCTTGTTAGGTAACCATTTTTCTTCCACCGCATTCATCATCGCGGTCGTAATTCAGACCTCCGTCTTGGTCAGAAATAACTTTATGGAAGACAACCCTCCTAGACCACACTCGTCACGAGAAAGGATCGGCCCTGAAGGCGGGCCGCAGAACCGAATTATCAAAGACATTCCGTTCTGGGTTAACTGTGCACTCTGGTATCCAGGCAACATGCCATAACTGGTGCTCTTATACAGGCAAATGTTTTATTTAGATGATCTAAATATTAGAACATATAGGTTGCGGTCACAAGTGCCAGTTGAAGCAGAGAGGAAGTGAGGCTATTCCCTCCGGAGGAATTTGACCCGCAGTTGTGAGATCACACAGCCCTTTGTTGCCGCAGGCTCAGCCCGTCATTGTGTGATAAGAAGCAACTGCAGGTGAGTCTCTTTTTTGCCATTTGTTTCCCATGTGCATAAATGAGGAATGGCACCTCCGCACCAAGGGCCCCCTATGGGTATGCGATGATGCACATACTGCGAAGGGGGAGGGGGAAATTGCACCGAGCCGGGATGGCCTGATCAGATTTGAGAGAGCGCTGGAGCAATCAAGACAGGGAAACGTCTGTCCGTGGCCCATCGCAACTCATTTACTACGACCAGATTTTCTACGGTGTCTTTTTGCTCCTCTTCTGCAGCTGAGCAGCATGGGTTGCTGACAGCTGTGGGATGCTTTCCAGATGTTGCTGTCTGATCGCACCCTTTTGATCTGTCGGGCACTCGCACCTACGTTGGATCTTCTGACACGTGTGATCACAGCCATAGAGACTGTAAGTTGAAGCTCCCCCACAAGCTGGTCCACTAGGCATGTCCTGTACCCTAACCACCTGATTTTCTTTGGTATAGCCCATTATAAGCAGTGGAGGAGGAGGAGGAGATTGGATTTATACCCCGCCCTTCACTACCCAAAGGTGTCTCAGAGCGGCTTACAAACTCCTTTCCCTTCCCCTCCCCATAACAGACACCCTGTGAGGTAGGTGGGGCCGAGAGAGCTCTTGACAGAAACTGCTCTTTTTCAAGAACAGCTCTTATCAGAACTACGGCTTGCCCAAGGCCATCCAGCCAGGTGCAAGTGGAGGAGTGGGGAATCAAACCCGGTTCTCCCAGATTAGAGTCCGCGTACTTAACTGCGGTGGCTCAAGTGGTTAAGACGCTGAACTGCAGGCTGTGGAAGGTCAGTAGTTCAGTCGGATTCGACTGGCTTTCGAGCAAGGGAACCTTTACCTTTACCTTTTTACTTAACCACTACAGCAAACTGGCTCACAGTGCAGGGCTGGTTCACACTGTCATCAGATGTATCTGTCTTGCACACAATGCAGCACAGGAATAAACTCTACTCCCTGTCCCACGAGCATAAGGACATAGAATGCCACTGTGAACTGAGTACTAAACCAAATGTGACAAGGCCCTGGTGCCCTACGCTTCCATTTCCAGTCTTCGAAACGAACAACATCAGCACCTACCGGAGTACCCTTCTCTCTCCTGCAGCCCAGTCGCCTAATCTCCTAGGAGGCTGGAGCACCTTCCCTACGAGGAAAGGCTGAAGAGTCTGGGACTTTTCAGTTTAGAAAAGAGATGACTGGGGGGGGGGGGACATGAGAGAGTTTTATAAAATTATGCATGAGACAGAGTTGACAAAGAGAACTTTTCCTCCCTCTCCCCAAATACTAGAACTCGAGGGCAGCCAATGAAGCTGATGGGCAAAAGGAAGCGGATGGACAAAAGGAAGTACTACTTTACACAGATTCAGGTGGGTAGCCCTGTTCCTAGGATCCAAGCCGATATTTTGGAAACTATCGCTGGAGAGTAGGATTAGCAAAAGTGAATGGTTGGGGGGCTTGCCAAGTGCAAACGCGTTATTTGAATGGTTTGATTTTACTTTCTCATTCTGCCACCGTATTCCTTCTCCTTGCTGCTCTGTGCAACGAAGTTATTTTCTGATTAAGCTCCTAGTCTTCTTTCCCTTTCATCATCCCCCCCGTTTATGCCAGAACTAGAACTGTCTGTACAATAGGCTCAAAACAAACCTTGGGATCCATATCTAATGCGGCATGTGCAAAGTGTAAATCCAACAAATAAATAAATAAAGTACGCTCTCATGTGTATACATCAACACCAGGACAGATCTGGGTAACAGGGTGGACAGCTTTGATTGTGTTTTTAACACGTGTGTTGTTTTTGCTTTGTTAATGGGTTTAGGATGTTCTCTGTCCTTGCAACTCGCTGTTGCATTGCTAGCCGCCTTGTGTCCAAGGAGATCAGGTGAGATAGTCATTTATTTTTTTAAAAAACCTAACTATTTGTAATGTACGATTACTGTGAGCCAGGGACAGGATTAAGACAGTTACAGCTCAGTCCTAAACACAGTTACACACTTCTCAATCCATTGACATCAGTGGGTTTAGAAGGCTGTATATGGGTTTAGAATTGCACAGCCAGAGTACCAAATTTATTCTTAGAGTGGGATTTCAGGTTTAAACCCAGAATACTCAAGCTTTCCCTGCTTATTTATGTCAGTTTATATCTTGTTTTTCTGCTATCAAAACAAGAGACGAGATATCTTGTTATTTAATATTAAAACACAGTATAATCCTTACAATACTAGTATTGGACTAGTAACTGGGAGGTTCAAATCCTGAGCTTTAATGCCTGTAGCTCACAAAGTAGAATTTTTGCTCACAGGACTCCACAGCTTAGAGGGAGCATTGCTCACGGGGTTATTATGAAGATCAAATGGAGGAAGAGAATGGTGTTAAGCTTGCTATGGGCCCACATTGGGGAGAAACGCTCAAAACCAGCCACGTGAAGTCAGAGGACTTGTAAGATTTCTTGCAAAGGGTAATTGAAGCGACTCCTAGCCTCCCCTTCACCACCATTTCAAGATCAGACAACTAGAGTGGTTTCCTGTTCCTCTGTCAGCAGGAGTCTTCCTGCAGATAAACCACAGTAGACAGAGGTCAATTTTAAAAGAAGCAGCATTTCAAAACAACCTCAAGCCAAAATGCAGCAGCTGTCTAGAATTCAATTTTACAGCCTTAGACTGCTCAGGACTCCAGGCGAAAGACAAAAAAGCATGCTTCTGGATCCTGCCGTTCCGTTATGGCCCATAGTTCTAAACGTGGAAGAGAACAGGAGTGTGCAACATCAGTCCTCCTGACTGGTAAAGCTTCCGGGATTGGACCAGGATTCTGAGAACTTCACCGTGAACGTGGATGCCGACAGACCTGGAAGAAAATGACCCATCTCTTGAATAGAGGATCAGTATGTGGAAAGCTGGAGCTGTGGTGGCTCAAGTGGTTAAGACACTGAACTGCATGCTGTGGTAGGTCAGTAGTTCAGCAGTTCGAGACCCAGGTGCCGCATGATGGAGTGAGCTCCCATCTCTAGTTCCAGCTCCTGCCAACCTAGCAGTTCGAAAGCAAGAAATGGAAGTGGATAAATAGGTACCACTTCGGTGGGAAGGTAACAGCGTCCTGTGCGCCTTGGTGCGCCGGCCACATGACCACGGAAACGTCTTCGGACAGCGCTGGCTCTTCGGCTTTGAAACGGAGATGAGCACCACAACCCTAGAGTCGGATTTGACTGGCTTTCGAGCAAGGGAACCTTTACCTTTATGTGGAAAGCTGAAGATTTTCACTGCATGGAGGCAAATCATATCACGAATTAAATAATATCCCATTAAGCAAGACATTGCAAGTAGATAAAGAGGTACCACTTCGGTGGGAAGGTAACAGCGTTCCGTGCGCCTCAGCATTTAGTCATGCTGGCCACATGACCACGGAAATATCTTCAGACAGCGCTGGCTCTTTGGCTTGGAAACAGAGATGAGCACCACAACCCTAGAGTCAGATTCGACTGGCTTTCGAGCAAGGGAAACCTTTACCCTAAAGGCAAAGGGCATTATTTCTTTGGGCCAGTTGGCAACCCTCACCACAAAGCTGGTTGCCAGACAAACATACCTTGTCTGAAGTTCTTCAGTTCTGTGCTAAGTTTGTCTCCAGCTTGAGAGCCAGCATGGGATAGTGGTTAGAGTGCCAGACTAGGATCTGGGAGATGCAGGTTTGAATCCCCACTCTGCTATGGAAGCTTGCCGGGTGCCCTTGGGCCAGTCACACGCTCTCAGCCTACCTCACAAAGTTGTTGTGAGGATAAGGCAGAGGCAAAGAGAATGAAAGTAGCCGCTATGGATCCCCATTAAAAGAGAGGGGTGGGATATAAATAAATAAATAAATAAAATATCGAGCACAATAGTCTCTCAGGGCTTTTTTTTTTTTTTTGCCCCGTTCAAGAACCTAGGTCCTCTCATTTACTGAGGAAGAGGTCCCAGTCACTCTGGTCACTAAATTAGTTCTCTGCATAGGGCAAACAAGTCAAGCCCTATGCCAAAAGTTAAATGGACACAAATCTGACATCAAGAATCACAAAACTGAGAAACCTGACACTTCAGTTTGGTGTAGTGGTTAAGTGCACGGACTCTAATCTGAGAGAACCGGGTTTGATTCCCCACTCCTCCACTTGCACCTGGCTGGACGACCTTGGGCAAGCCGTAGTTCTGACAAGAGCTGTCCTTGAAAAAGAGCAGTTTCTGTCAAGTGCTCTCTTAGCCCCACCTACCTCACAGGGTGTCTGTTGTGGGGAGGGGAAGGGAAAGGAGTTTGTAAGCTGCTCTGAGACACCTTTGGGTAGTGAAGGACGGGGTATAAATCCAATCTCTTCTTCTTCAGCCTTCCAGGATATTTAGTGGGGGACCTCAAAGTAGCTATTTTATTGCAATGGAATTTATGAAACAGACTAGAACGGGAGATTGCTAAATTACTCAGGACAATGGCACCCCCAGGGCTTAACAGAGATATCAGTTTCTTATCTCACTACACATGCTAACATCATTCAGTTCTCACATCTGTAAACTCCTTTGTTACGCTGTATGCTAATTTGCTGCCACTCACAGTTCTTACCAATCTCCTTCCTCCGGTCTTAGCTATGTTTACTGCTCAGTTACTTACACATCTTCATCTAATTGGCCCTTCCTGGCAACACCCTCCCACCCTCTACCTATATGTAATGGCTGGTGACTGACTTCTGTTGCAGTGTATCTGAAGAAGTGTACGTGCACACGGAAGCTTATACCCAGAATAAAACTTCGTTGGTCTTGAAGGTGCCACTGGACTCAATCTTTGCTCCACTAAATTAATTGCTTTCTGTTCATCCCCTCTTTGGGCCTGCATAGCCAGATGCCCCCTTTAAATCCAAAAAAGCCCCAAAAAATCAATATAATACCTTTTATTAGAACCAACCTAATCAAGGTATTAGGGGGATGATGCTTTCAGCTTTCACTTTTGGATCAACGTGGCCGTAAACAACTTATCCTTTAAATGACCATCACTGGCTAGATTGCATGTCCTGGTTTTTGTGTCTGTTTTCTTGATGAACCCTAATTCAGCACTTTCTCCCTTTGATGGTGTTTTGTTGTTTTTTTAAATTAGAACTTCAGAGCTTTTATAGATCAGCAACCGAATGCCCTGAAAAATTAAAAAAAGGTTCAACACTCTCCTTCACCCAGGTTTGGTGCTGATACGATCACTCCCCCTTCCCAGATGTTAATTAATTTTGCTTATCTCACACTGCACCCAATTACATATGATTTGTCATACTTGGCCCTCCTCCAGGTAGGAGTAGGGTTGCGATTGGCCAGGTGATGTCATTTCCCTCCGTACCATGAAAAGCTTCAGTTGCCCATTTCCACATGTTAAGCCTCTGTTAAAGGGGCAGGACATTGTTCTCCAGATCTGTTGGCAAGTCCTTGTTAGGAATGGCCCCCGCGTACCCTAGGGTTCCCAAGTACTTACCGCGATCCGGCGGGGGAAACATGCTTCCCAGGTGGACCATTCCTTCCTGTAATGCACCATGCCGTCAGCAGTGAAGTGATGATGGGCGACACTCGGGCAATGGGGCTGAAAACTCAATGGTACCATCGAGTTTCCAGCCCCATTGCCAGAGCGTCGCCCGGCGTCGCTTCCTGGCGATGGCATGGTGCGGCGCGTCTGTTGTCCCTGTGGGAATGATCCTGCAAAGATGTCTGTGTCCCCCGCCAAATCACAGTAAGTACTTCGGAAGCCTGGCGTACCCTGAATGGATCGATTTCTCTTTGGTTGGTCATTGTTTCAAAACTGGCTTTTCTTTGTAACTCCCGCACTGCTGTTGCTTGGATTTCTAAGTATAAATAACTGCTATGGGTGGGATGTAGACATCGTGTTTATGATAAAATGAGCTCATGAAAGCTTACACTGGAATAGATTTTGTTAGCCTATAAAGTGCCACCGGACTCCTGCTTAATTTTTCTGCAACAGATGGACATGGCTACCCCTACCCCGCCTTTCTCCCCAACGGGGACCCGAAGCGGCTTACATCATTCATCCTCTCCTCCATTTTATCCTCGCAATAACCCTGTGAGGTAGGTTAGCCCAAGAGTGTGTGACTATCCCAAGGTCACCCAGCAAGCTTCCAGAGCAGAGTAAAGATTCAATCCTGAGTTTTCCAGATCCTAGTCCAACACTTTGACCACTGCACCATGCTGAGCAGACGCTGAGACACTTAAGTAGTAAGTCTCAGCTCAAAAATCTCAAGCTCATTAGACCCTTTTCCATTTTATTATGTGCCCCTTCAGAAACAGCAGACAGACAAGCAGCAGTGAGAAAGTCTAACTGTGCAACAAGGACACCATAATTATGCAGCTTGACACATCCAAATTCATTCGGACATATCCAAACGGCTGGCCAAATTATCAGCTTCTCATGATTACAGCTAGAGAAGCAGGCCCTGAGCCAAACCACTGGGCCTTCGAGAAACATAACTAAATATTAAGAATCTGGCAGTAGTAAGTACCACTTGCTTCCTTACTCCAGGCTCTAGTTCACAGCTGTCCTGGCTTGTAGGGATGCCACCCTTCAAGTGGGACCTGGAGAATCCCCCGAAATTATAGCTCATCTCCAGATGAAAGATCAGTTCTTCTGGAGAAAACAGACGCTTTGGAGAGTGGACTCTATGGCATTGTACCTCAACTAAGGTCCCCATCCTCCCCAGGCTCCACCTCCAAACCTCCAGGAGTTTTCCAACTTGGACCTGGAAACCTAGGACCTTGGAGACCTGAGGCTGGAAGGGTCTAAAGGAGGACCCAGACACCCAACGGCTCTGGAAGCAAATAGAAGCATCTGCCAAGAGACATATGTATCTGCTTAGTGGCGGCGAAACATTTGGCTTTGCTGTGAGCAGCACCAAAACAAACAGCAAGACAGCTATTTTGATTGGGACACTGACCTTTCAGATAACCCAGTACTTGGCTACGACGTGTTTCCTTCCAGAGGGTAAAATTTCATCATAACCCTGGCAACAGCAGCAGTGCAGGAATTTTGGATTAGGACCAACCAAATTGTTGCGAACTGCTGAACAAGCTTTTAGGTCCCCAAACCTTTTCCTCCAGCTAGATATTCAGCATAAAAAGGAAGCAAGCATGGTGTAGTGGCCAGATGAGGATCTGGCAGACTCAAGCTCAAATCCCCACTCTGCCCACAGAAGCTGGTTGGGGGACCATGGGCCAGGCACACAAACTCAGCCTAATCTACCTCACAGGATTGTTGTTAAAGTGCAGGAAGGGGGTCCTTCCTGCTCATGGGGTCCTCCTGCTTGAGAGCCTCCCTGACCTGACCCTGCAGGCCACAGATGTTGCCAGCCGCTTGACCCGCGACCCCGTCATCTCCCGTGTTTTGGGCTGGGTGGTGAGAGGATGACCCGCGTTCACCACCCACAAGGACAAACTGTCTGTTTACAAGGGGTGCCTCCTGTGGGGGGATAGGGTGGTCATCCCCAACGCCCCGAGACAACGCGTCCTCACCGCACTCCACAAAGCCCACCCGGGAATAGTCCGGATGAAGGCCCTGGACCGGAGCTACGTCTGGTGGCCAGGGATTGATGCGAAGGTTGAGTCCTGGGTGTGGAGGTGCCAGACTTGCCAGGCGGTCTGTCTGAACCCGTTGAGCGCACCCACTCAGTCCTGGGAGTCCACCTACAAGCCATGGCCCAGGCTACACACTGACTTCGCCGGCCCCTTTTAAGGACGGATCTTCCTAGTCACAGTAGATTCATACTTCAAATGGTTGGAGATTAGCCCTGTCACCACCATGTCCACGAAGGCAGTCATCCGCGCACTGCGCTGGATCTTTGCGACCCATGGGCTGCCGGACATGATAGTCTCCGACAACGGGGCAGCATTCACTTCAGAGGAGTTCCAAGACTTCATCCGACGGAACCTAATAGGGCACGTAAGGTCTGCACCCTTCCACCCCACGACCAACAGACAAATGGAGTGGATGGTGCGCACTGCGAAGGAAGCCGTTAGCAGGATCACAGATGGAGACTGGGAGTTCCGACTAGCCCGTTTCCTCCTAACCCAGCAGACTACTCCAAACCCTGTCAATGGCCGTTGCCCCACCGAACTCCTGATGGGCCACCGTCCCACCATCCGGCTTCATCCGGACCAGGTGCCGGAGTCGAGGAGGCTAACTGAACAAAGAGAGGCTCCCCAGGGGTTCTTCCCGGAAGACCCCATTTACATTAAGAACTTGGGGAAAGGACCCCCATGGCTGGCGGGCCGGGTAGTCAGGCCCACAGGTCCGGTCTCTTATGAAGTGTCTATGGAGGATGGCCAGCTCCTCAAGAAACATGTGGACCAGCTATGGCAGCAACAGAACCTGGCAGAGGAGGAGGCCCCCCGAGGCCCGTCGGCCCCAAGAGCTACGCACCAGAGGCAAGCATCAGTGCGAGTCCACCGGCCCCGGTCAAGGCACCAACAGCCGTGGTGCCAACCACGCCACTGGGGCCAAAAGAGCCAGAAGGGCCGCCGCAGCAGCAGCAAAGTGTCCCGGCTGACCGCCCAGAGCCGGTCACGAGCAACCCCATCCTGGCGCCCCGGCCTACCCTGCGAGAGCACTGGCCGCCAGCCTACCTACAGGACTATGTGAACTAGGTTGGCTTGGAACTATGGGGGGAGGAGTGTTATGTCCATGGACTGCCACTAGGGGTCTGCGGCCTCAGTCCTTAGCTTGGTCCCAAACACAATAGGGACCAAGGATCCTAGACCAAGGCGGGCGGGAGGAGAAGCAATGGGGCGGCTTTTAAATGTTGCCCCACTCCCTCCCAGGCTGTTCCTGGCTCATCTGCCTCGGCGAGCAGGCCAGGAACAGGTGGGAGGAGGCTGTGGGAGCCTTCTGTTCACGCTGGGCAGGAGAAGCAATGGGGACGCTTTTAAATGCCTCCCCGCTCCCTCCCAGGCCCTTCCTGGCTCACCTGCCTCAGCGAGCGGGCCAGGAAGGGGCAAGAGGGGGCTCTGGGAGACTTCTCTTGCTCGTCCGCTTCAGCGGGCAGGCAGTAGAAGCAACAGGGAGGCTTTTAAATGTCACCCCTCCTTCCCGGTCACCTGCCTTGGCGAGCGGGCCAGGAAGGGTTGGAGGGGGCTCTGGGAGCTTTTCCCCGCCTGGCCGCCTTGGCGGGCGAGCGGGGAAAGACAGGCGGGGGCCTCTGGAGCTTGAATTGGGCAGTCACTCACAGGTCCATCTCCTCAGCCGGAGTGTCTGTCCCCTTCACTGTTTCCGTCCAGACGGAGGCCGACGCGCTGTCCTCCGGCTCTGTGGGTGGGGCTGACTCAACACTGCAAGGCAAGGCAGGCAATAGACACGGACCTGGGGTGAGTGGCACATCAGGGAGCCAACTGATTTTGCCGTACATTGAATCTTGCCACCCCAGATGACAAATACAGCCGTAGTTTAAATTTCCCACCCCCTGATGAAGCCAGTAGGCCGCATACAATAATCTCCCCTCCTTGGGAGGAGCTGATGGAGTGGCCCCCTTACCCAGGATGTTCCTTTGTCTGTGTCTTTTGTATCAGCACACCTCTCTTTCCACATTTTAAATAAAACAAAATGCCATCTGCCTTCTCCCTCAGCACCCCCTTCTTAGGTAAAGGTAAAGGTTCCCTTGCTTGAAAGCCAGTTGAATCCGACTCTAGGGTTGCGGTGCTCATCTCCGTTTCAAAGCCGAAGAGCCAGCACTGTCTGAAGACGTTTCCGTGGCCATGTGGCCGGCATGACTAAACACCAAGGTGCACAGAACGCTGTTACCTTCCCACCGAAGTGGTACCTATTTATCTACTTGCAATTTCTTGCTTTCGAACTGCTAGGTTGGCAGGAGCTGGAACTAGAGACGGGAGCTCACTCCGTCATGCGGCACACTTGGGTCTCGAACTGCTGAACTACCGACCTTCCACAGCCTGCAGTTCAGCGTCTTAACCATTTGAGCCACCGCCCCTTCTTAAGAAGCCCTATAAAGATCCACTGCCTTGTGAATTTAACCTTCAGCTTGCACCAGATTCAATTGCTTCAGAAGGAAAACCTGACACTGTTAACCCCTTCTGGCCTGGTGCTTTCATCTAGACACAGAGCGAGAGAGAGAGCACAGCCTGCAGCAATATCTCCTTGGAGGATTAACAATAGTCTTCCGCAATATACCTCTACATAGGCTCAAGGAAAACCTATGGCAAAGATGGTCCTGCCTCGTCTTTACACATCAAGGTTTTGTTTTCCTTTAGTTTGAGAAGGAATGGGTGTTGTTGGGACCAGTGTTCCCTCTAAGCTGAGTTAGTGTGAGCTAGCTCACAGTTTTTTTAGCCTCCAGCTCACACCTTTTTGCCTCAGCTCAAGAAGGATGGCTCTGGAGGAAACTAATTTATGCCATAGCCAAATCGCTCGCCCACAGCTTTAATGCCAGTAGCTCACAAAGTAGAATTTTTGCTCACAAGACTCCACAGCTTAGAGGGAGCATTGGTTGGGACACTGATTCTCAGAGAGAAACCCTGTCCTTGGGAGTCAGCATTGGGGAGCGAACCGATTGAGAGCGCCTGCCATAGCGTGAATGTGGCTATAACCTGAGCCCTAAGCAGGACATTTGGGCTCCAGATCGAGCCAGAGCCAAACACTCACTCAGAGGCTGACAGCAAGTATGTCGGCACTCCAAAAGGCAGAGGGTTAAGGCAGCTTGGGGGTTATCTGTGAGGTGACTATTGCTTATGGTGGTTTGAAAGTTCATAACCTAAAGCCCCATCCATTTTGTTGGTTTGTTGTTGTTTTTAAATTCTAGACAAGGCCAGTAAAAAATATCAAACACCAGGAGCGGCTCGTCGCGCTGAAAAGATCCGTACGGATGCCACATCGAACACCGAGGAAAATACTTTTGTGTCCGAGGATCACCTGCCCGTTGTTATAGTTTTCAGTTTTGCCTGACTCCATTGTGTTCAAGAGAAGAATACCCCAACGTGTACCTCAGTAAGCCCCCAGAGAAACCCACGTGACTGTTGGCCTTGGCAGTAAGCGTTGGGGAGGGAACCAATGGAGAGCCCCTGCCGTAGCACAAGTGTTCAGCCAAAGGGGCACATGATGCCAGAGGGATGACTGCTAAGAAAGGAGGGATTTCCAGTTGGAGGCAGAAAGAACAAACAGGCTTAGCTTGACATGCTTAGAGCAAATGGATATTAGTAGCAAGCTCTCCAGGATGGGAGCAACATCAGACCCAGAAGCTCTGTCCATAGACTTCACCTCTCAAGGGCCCACCATGCTAGGCACTAGGAAAGGGGCAAGCAGCTCACCCTGGAGAACAGGAGGGGGGGGAAGAGCACAGACTGTCCCCAAGAAAACACCAGTGGGCTCTTTAGATAGCTCTTTCCACGAACAGCATGAGCAACCCATCAAGGAGATGGTGTAGCACAGTGGCTATGACCTGAGCCCTGAACAGGACATTTGGGGCCAGATCTGGCCAGAGCCACAAACTCACTCAGAGGCCTTAAGCGAGCCATTTTTAACTCGGCCTGAGGTAGTCCCGCTGTGCTCCACAGGAGGGGCTTAACGATATGAACGGACTTTGCCAAGGCACTCGTAGGGACTGCTGAGAGCAAGGGTGTCAGCACTCGAAAAGGCAGAGGGTTAAGGCAGCTTGAGGTTTGTCTGTGAGCTGACTGCTGCTTATGGTCGTTGGAAGGTTCATAACCTGAATGTCCCATTCATTTCTTTTTTAAAAAAAATAATTTCTAGATGAAGCCAATAACAAAAGTCAAATATCAGGACCACAGCAGCCTGCTGGTGGCTCAATAAAAGATGGCGACCCGAGGAAGCTGCCAAAACGTGGACCTCGGTACACCTCAACTTGGTGATTGAGTATTATCCAGCCTAGAGAAAAAATATCTCAGCCACCAGAAGACAGCGGAACACACAGTGTGGAGAAGCTGCCATCGGTTTTCCAGTCGGGGGCAAAGTCAAGGCCTTCTGACAAACTGGACAACAAACCATTAAGAAGACCCGGGCCACCCACTTCCCTGCCTACCCCACTGGAACCACCTTGAGTGAGATCAACCCTCTTCCCCCCCAGTGGAAGCAACACCCCTCGTCTCAAGAGCCCACCCAGGCTTTAAAGGGCACAGAGGCTCACTTTATCCGCAGCACGGAGTTCTTCTGGAAGGCAATCGGAGGGCATCCAAGGGGACCTTGGAGAACTTTCGGGGCCCTAACATCCACTCGTGACATTAAACGCTGCTGAGGGGTCGTTCTGGGGTTGCTCCACCTATGCCCCAGAATGTGCCAAGGTGAATATCGGGCAGACAAAAGGAACAACCAGGGATGTGCCTGATCGACTCAGGGCTCTTTTTGTAGCAGGTACTCATTTGCATATTAAGCGACACACCCCTAATGTAGCCAATCCTCCAAGAGCTTACAGTAGCTCCTGTAAGAAGAGCTCTGTAAGCTCTTGGAGGATTGGCTACATTAGGGGGTGTGGCCTAATATGCAAAGGAGCTCCTGCTACAATTATTCGGCTGTTTTGGCTCTCAGGTAGCCAAATGGCACCTCCCCCCCCCCTGGCTTCCTTTGTCAATCTCTAGGTTTCAGCCATTTCAACTTAACGGCTGACGGGCGGTGGGAATGAAACTGACCAGGGAAAGCCTCCTCTCTCTGCCTTCCCTTCGCATACTGCCCCCGGACGGCTGGAGAAAAGTGGGCAGGGATCCCAGGCGTGTTCCCATGGCTGCCCTTGGCTTCCCAGCCGGCCTGTCTCTGCGGTTTGGCTGGGGAAGCCACGGGAAGGCAGGGGAACGTGCCTCCTTCCCTCCCTGAGCCTCTCCACTGCAGCAGAGAAACTCAGGGAGGGGAGGGAGACACCGGGTGGGAATACATCAGTGCCTCTCTTTCCC
>NW_015173236.1:42491-53007 GCF_001447785.1 Gekko japonicus | reverse complement strand
AAATACATCAGTGCCCCTCTTTCCCTCCCCAAGTTCAGGGAGGGAAATAAAGGCATTTAATCTGCCTGCCCTGTCTCTGCCTGGCCTTCTCTGGCTGCTCCACATGCAGGGAGCCCAGGTATGTTTAAAGGCCGGAGGGATATTTTCTTCGGCTAAACGGCCACCATTGATCCAGCAGTCGGCAGAGCTCTTGATCTGCTGGAAAAAACCAGTGACCTCTCCCGGGGTGATTTCCTCCAGGAGTAAGCTGCTGTACCATGACCAGACACTGACAGGCCAGGAGTCTACCACCGAGGAGGGTTTTTCCAATCACTCTAGGCCGTACGATATCCACCCAGGCGGCTTCTCAATTGGCTCCCTCCCAATTTTTGACAAATATGTAGTTTTTCTCTTTCCAACCAGCCTAGTAGATATCCGTTGCGAGGTGTGGTGGGAGCATCGGCGGCAGCAGAATGATGAGCAGCGACGAGCAGTGGTGGCCAGCAAGTGTAACACTGAGCGGTGGAACAGATGACGGCAGAGACAGAAGGCGTGGTGACATGGAGGCGCAGGCGCGGCGGAGCCGAATGGACATTAGCCGGAGCCGTGCTGATGCGAACCGCGCACCAGATGGGCCCGCCGAAGAAAGAAAGCCACCAAAAATGGGAAACCTACCCCTGGCCGCCAGAACGAAAGCACCAACCCCGAAGACCGTCAAAAGAAGGAGGAGGAGCCGAGCCGAGCCGGAACAGCAAAGCCACAACACCTGGGTGCCGGTAGGCAGCCCTGCCCCTGTACGATGTGGCTGTAGTTAGGGAAAAAGTAGTCTTAGACTTGTATGTAAACCGCCCAGAGACCCTTCGGGGTCAGGGCGGTATATAAGCTGAATGTATAAATATAAATAAATAATATCGGGTATATCATGTAGGGTTAACGTTATTATTAGGGAGGGTGCTTAATTAGGACATTGTAGGTTTTACTGCGGCATTTGAATTGTTAGTGAATTGGAATTGTTGTATTTAAGATTTGTGATTTATGAGGGTGGGGGGAGGGAGCCAGAATGGACTGTCGAAATGCCACCTGGGTGAGGGAGGGCAAGACAGTCGCCCTGAAAGAACTAGCCGCCCCCCAAAAAAACCCGGATCCTCGCTCCTCCATCAATCTTGGATGCAGGATTGAGGGAGAGAGGTGATATTCATCCGTGAATCTTTTTCCTTCAGGGCACACTCCCCCCCCCAAAGCTCCCCAGCATTGACTGTGTTGGCCTGGTCTGGGATGCTGAGGAGAGTTTGGCTCTCTGGCTGATATACTGACCACTTAGCACACCAGCAGACAGTCTCCTGAGCCTCCTAGAGGAGGCGGCATCGAGCCTTGGGATTCCCAAGACTGATAGTTCTGGGGGATTTCACCATCCATGCTGATGTTGCTGACTCCTTGCAGGCATTGGACCTGGTGGTTTCCATGGCAGCACCAGGACTCTCCCAGATTGTTTCAGGTCCCACACATCAATCAGTCGACACCCTGGACTTGGTCTTTGTCATGGGGATGGACGTAGATCTGATTGCTATTGATGGAGCGCCATGGACCCAGTTGGGTTCCAGAATGCTCTGAAGGATCCAGTGCCTCCCGACAACTTATGAGATATGCTGACAGAGGACTGGAATACCCGTCCCTCTAAAGCCATCAATGAAATAACCCCCGACATCCTCTTCACTCCCGCCCCAAACTAGCCCCATGGTACGCCAGGGAGCTTAGAGGGATGAAGCAGGAGCTTAGATGACTCGAGCGAGTCTGGCAATGGACTCATGAGGAAGCTGCAAGAGAGGTTGTCTTATTTCCTTGGGGGGAAACAGAATTGGGGGGGGGAAATATATGTGCTGTGCATGGTTTCTTTGAAGACTTAAACTGCAGTGTTTGGCATGTAAAAATCCAGTCTGTATAACTTAGCCCATGGAACTCATACGTTTTGAAGGGCTAACCCTTTGGAGATAACAGGCTTTTAAATTCCCCTTTTAAAAGTTGTTTGTCATGAAGTACCAGCAGCCAAAACCACAAAGGGATACAAATCTCCGTGGCCTTTCAGAACTGAAATATTATTTCTCCCGTTAATTAGGATGCTTAAAAGGGAGGTCATGCTATGAGTTTGCTTGAGGCCTAGTGATGTGTTGCTTAAAGGCTTTGAATTACCTTGATCTGGATTTCTACCATGACAAACAGTCTCGGCCTAGATTCCAGTGGCCCAGCTACATTAGTCTATGCAAATATTAATAGCTGACCATACAAAGGCACTTTTACAATGAAGTCGTAGCAATTTAGCTTGGAAAAATGACCACTGAGGGATGACAAGACAGAAGTTTACCAAAACCTGGGACAGAGAAGGTGGAGAAAGAAATCCTTGTCTCCCTTTCTCACAATACAGGAACTCCTGGGCAATCAATGAAATTAATGAGCAGTAGGCTTAGAACAGATCGAAGAGTCATTCACACAGTGAATTCACTGCTGCACGAAGTGGTGGTAGCTACAGGCACAGAGAGCTTCAAGAGGGGACTGGATAAACATATGGAGTGGAGGTCTGTTAGTGGCTATTAGCCACAAGGTACAGAAGGAACATCATGTCTGGGGCAGTGATGCTCTGTATTCTTGGTGCTGGGGGGGGCAACAGTGGGAGGGCTTCTGGAGTCCTGGCCCCACTGGTGGATCTCCTGATGGCACCAGGTTTTTGGCCACTGTGTATCACAGAGTGTTGGACTGGACTGGCCACTTGCCTGATCCAACATGGTTTCTCTTCTGGTCTTACTCTGCTCTTCAATGGCATTTTCTGATGATGCGATGTGCAGTGGGAGAGTTCTTGCCTGTGCTTTTCCTTTCCTGCTGACTCCGAAACCAGGCACAAAATGCACACTCGTCATCTGTCCTCTCCCACACACCTTTTTGCAAGCAGAATATGCACAAATTACATAGCAGCTCATAAAATTTCCCAACCTGTCACAACGGGAGAACTTTGGCAATTGCTTCAAAGACTGTCACTGGGCTTTCATTTCCAAATATTGTTCAAGCCATCATTTAAAACTGCAGGATGCACCCGTGTATTCATAAAGATACAAGTGAATTCCTGCCAGACTACTTTCCTGGGTCAGAGCCATGTGTTGTAGCGGCTAGAATGTTGGGCTAGGATCTGGGAGACCCAAGTTCGAATCCCCACTCTGCCTTGGAAGCTTGCTGGGTGACCTTGGGGCCAGTCACGCATTCTTTTTTTGCTGTCGAGTCCAAGCCACCTTATGGCAACTATCTTGGATAGTGTTTGGATGGGAAACCAGCAAAGGAAGTCCAGGGTTGCTACGCAGACCCAAGCAATGGCAAAACCACCTCGGTTCATCTCTTCTCTTGAAAACTCAATGGGATTGCCATAAGGTGGCTTGGACTCGACAGCAAAAAACCCAGAGGACTATTTATTTATATTAGACATTATGCTTTGCTTTTCTGCCCAATGGGGACCCAAAGCAACTTATGTATTTCTCCCCTCCTTCATTTTCATCCCGACAACAACAACCCGGGGAGGGAGGTTAAATCAAGAGTCTGTGATTGGCCCCAAGGTCACCCAGCTGGCTTCCAAGTAGGGTTGCCAAGTCCATCTTCCACCCCCAGCAGGGGACTTTGGGGGCATTCCTTGAGGGGGCAGGGCATCCCCAACGTGATGACATCATGTTGGGGACATCCGCCACACACCCCCACCCACCCGCGTGCCGGATCTCCAGAAACGGCAGTTCCCTGCACTTAAAGGAGCCGGTGTTTCCTTTTTAAATGCAGGAGCCGGGAGCAGAAAGCAAGTTTTAAATGGTTCCAAGCCATTTAAACCAAGCTTTCTGTTCCTTGCAGTTTTTCATGGGGAGCAGAAAGCAAGGTTTAAATGGCTGTTTTTGTGAACAGCAGAAAGCAGGGGTAAACCCCTGCTTTCTCCTCTTCACAATCCACCACAAACTGCCATTAACTGCACCAAAATTCGTGGAAGTGAGTGGTGGTTCTTCAGTTTGCAAATATCACTTTGCTAACCACAAACCAGCCAAAATTCATGACAAACTTTAGTTGCCTTCAACAACAAACTTTAGTTCATCAGCCAGTTCATGCCCATCCCTACTCTGCATAGTTATCCTAGACTTCCTTGGTGGTCTCCCATCCATATACTAACCATGGCCAATTCTGCTTCGTTTCTGAGATCTGACAAGATCAGGCTAGCCTGGGCTATCCAGTCCTCATTGCCTGTGAGAAAGAAGAACTTATAGAGCCATCTGCATACCTTGCATCCAGTCACCCCAGCATCTTTTACAGCGTAGTTAATGGGGAGGGGACCCTATCCTCAATCAGTTTCTGCTATTCTAATACACCACGAAATTGTAAAAGAAACAGCCAAGGATATTGTTGGAGCAGTATACTAGTGTGTATAAATGCTGCTGAACATTCCAGTCTAGAAGATGGACAGCACGTGCAGGCTCCTATTCTAGAGGGTCTGGACCAATCATCTAGTTAGGGGAAGGGAAATGAAAGTGAAGGTCTGGAGCCAACCCCCCCCCTGTCCACTGGCCCCCAACAAATGAGCCTTGCTAATGTCAATGATCCAAGTGAGGCTGGATAGACTAGAATGTTCTGTTGTGTTCATGCACGCAGCCTGACCAGGACAACAGGCGTTACACACAAACTTCACTGTTGAGAGCAATATTGGAATGAGCAGAAGACGGCTTTTGCACACTATTGGCCCAAACTAGACCAGAACAGGGTTGCCTGATGTTGTGGTCTGAGCTGCAGTTTCACCAAAGGACAGCTCGAGGCATTTTGCCACCACAAACAGGTACTGTACACCACCGATCGTGGGTTCAAGTGGAGTTCAACTCTTTTGGATGGGAGCTGCCAGCCCCCCACCAGCCACCAATAGGGGTTGGAGGGGTTCGGGTTGCCAGATCCAGTTTGAAAAACTCCTGAAGATTTTGAGATGGAGCCTGGGGAGGACAGGGGACCTCAGTGGGGTTCAATGCCATAGAGTCCACCCTCCAAAGCATCCATTTTTTAGCCAAACAGTGCATGGAGGGTAGCGGCGGAAGGAGTCTGTTTGTCAGAAAAGATTCCTTGGGCTCTTGTTGCTGTGAATATTGGCTATATTTCTCACGCTGAGGATTGTAGCCAGGTTTCTGTGACGTCTGGTTTGTTCCTTTGCCCAAGAAGGGTGCATTGGAAGCAGGCCCGTAGCTGCAGTGGGGCATTTCGGGGCCTGGCCCCCCGACTTCCAGCCTCAAGTCTCCCCCCCCCGGCTTTTTGGGCCACCCAGAGGACTACCAACTATCTGGGCTGCCCAGAAGACTCCCCACCACCTCCCCTTCCCTGTGTGGGCAGGCAGAGTGCGAACGCTGCAAAAAGTTTTAAAATATTTCATTTTATTTTGTGACGTCAGTGCCCTCTGACTTATTTAAAGCCCCCCCGAATTACAAAACCCTGGCTACGGGAGTGGTTGGAAGACTGGCACTTGATGAATCTAGGAAGACAGACTTGGCTCACCCCCAAGTTGTATCAAGCACAAACCATTTGCTCCACTGCTTGCAGGTTTCTACTCTCTGTTACACCTCCATGGTTCGTTATGTAAAACTCGTTTCACTCTCCTGTACGTTGGAGGGTTTTGACTTAAAGGCATTTTACTGAGACCACAGAGTGCCTTGCAAATTCTGTTCCTTGTTTAGCCCTGCAGCACTCACACACAGGCAGGGGGTATACAATTGCCACCTGTGTTGCATCTCAGTGTCTGCAAGGAAGGAGAAAAACCGGGAGAGGCGCCCGAATCAAAAACGCGAGACTGTTTTTGCCTAGGAGTGCCCATTTTTACCATCTGCTCTACCCCTCGTATCCATCAAGCTCTGCCCCTGAGATGCATCAAGCACAACCAAGTTCCTTTCCTGGCCCCCTGGGTGCTATCCTCCATTCTATCTGGTTTACTATTATTCTGCCCTCCCTCAAAGAAGCTCAAGGACAGTGTGGTGTAGTGGTTAGCATGTCAGGTCCAGACCTGGGACACCCAGGTTTGAATCCCCGCTCTGCCATGGAAGCTTCCTGGTCCTACACTCTTGGCCTAATCTACCTCACAAGGTTGTTGTGAGGATAAAATGGAGGAGAGAGGGCATTTAAGTTTTTAAGGAAGCGGGGCCCCAAAATGCCCCACTGTAGCTACGGGCCTGGTACCCATTGGTGAGAAAGGTGGGTTATAACTGAAATACATGAATAATAAAACAATAAGGCAACTCGCTCAGTTCTACTTCCCCTGTGTTATCCTCACAACAGCCTTATGAGGTAGGCTGGGGTGAGGGAGGGTGACCGCCCCAAGGTCACCCAGCCAGCTTCCATGGTGGAGTGGGGACTTGAACACCGGTTCCCAGGTCCTAGTCCGGCACTCTAGCATTATGCCTGACCACTGCAACACCCCACCAGACTTCACTACTGGTTTAATGTCTACTCTCTGCCCATGAGGCTTAACCTGAGAGCTTCCAAAGGGCTAGTCAGAAGCTGTGATCCAGAGCAGGGGGTCTATGACTCCAGAACCAAGTGTGGCATTTAAAAAAAGGAAATGAGACTCTGTATATTAGTTTATATTGTAGAGACAGGTCGGATCCTAGAATAACCAGTATATGAAAGAAATGACAAGCAAAAATGTATAAGGAACTAAAAGGGCTTCTTAGAGATTGTGACAAAATACATGTTTTCCTGGGAGGCTGGCAAGGAACAAATCTCCACTTGGCATTTTAAACGTTTTTCCCCCCTTTCTTTTCTCTGCGCAGAGAACAGGCTGGGAAGGAGGAGAGTCCATTGATGGCTTCCCAGGCTCACCTCTGAAGAAATGCTATTGGGTCTTGCTAGAGACCATGGGATGGCCAAGCCTCACCCTTCCCCCCCCCTCCCCTTCCCCAGGCAGGGAACAGAATTTGGAAGGCTGTAGGCTAAAACAGCTCCAGGGATAATCTCCAGGTAGGGGCTGGAGGAAACACTTCCTTGACCTGGGCTGGGTCAAGTGGGAGGGAGAAGGAGAAATGATAAAACCTTCTTGCAAGAGGAAATAGCTCTCTTTCTCTGGGATGCTGCCTTCAGGAGAACTCAGAGCTGAGGTCTGCCAGCAGGCGGCCATTGACCGTGTGGTCGGCCCGGACATCTGAAGGGAGCCTGAAGGTAATGGCAACTTTGCAGAGATCTAGAACAGCTAAGCTAAAGAGCCTGTCCTATATTTTACCATCAGATAAGGCATGTATCGAGAAAGGGACAGAGGATTTGCGATTTTACCAATTTCTTTTGTATCCCTTGCTCAAATTTGGTGCTGTGCTAAAAGTATGCTGGTGAATGTTTTCTTTTTAATAAATACTTTAAACTTTTGATCCGGGGAGCAGTTCTCTGTACCACATAGACCTCCACCATTCCAGACACGCTATTTTAAAAGGGGGTCCGAGGGGGGCTGGCAAGGGGCTATTCCTCCAGGGGCGCCCAAGGCAGCGAACTGTCCCCATGGTGACCAGGCGCTGGGCAACGGGAGACACTGAGGCGAGGCCTCTGAATTTGGATGGGAACCTGGGGGTCCTGATCCTTCCAGTGGGAAATCCCAACAATGATCAGGTGGTGGTGGTGGCATGTTACCCTAGGGAGAAAGAAAAGCCCCTCCAGGGAGTTGGGAACATAAAGGAGTCAGGGCAGAATAGGGCTTGTGGGCCAGAGCAGGCACATTCTGCCACAGAGATGCCTTACAAAAAGGAAAATGATAGCAGTGAAAAGCTGACAGTAATCGAAGTGCAACCCATGTACAGAGTTATCCTAGTGTGCTAAAGCAATTGCGTAGGGCGTTTCTTTGTATAGCTATTACTTATTGTGCGTTTATGGATCAATAATCAACATGTCCATCATCTTACTGTTAAGTTCTCATTCTCAGTTATGCAAATGTGCTTTCTTACACTGGCTCTTTATCTACCTCTTCTTCTGAATTTTGATGTAATCTTTTTACCTATAAAATGTGGCTGACCCCAATCTAGAGATATAAAGCAGGTTCACCTGACAGTTCACACCTGCTTCATGAAACTGAACAGCTGATCTTCCTACCCAGGGGTCCTTTCCTGCAGGGATGCACAAGAGCGGAGCTCTGGCAGTAAGAAGCCCAGGGGGCGGGCACATGTGACAAGCCCCGCCCCCTGCTCCCAGCAGCCCTCAGTCGGGCCATGAGGAGCAAGAAGCAGCCAGGTAAGTTGCAGAGCCCCCCCCCCCTTGGCCTGCTTTCAGGTACAAGCTCTCCCTCCCCTGTGAGGGCAGATCTGCACGTCCCCCCCGCCCGTCAACAGCTAGCAATCCAAAACAGTCCAGTGAAGCATGAGTGGTGGGTGTTGCCTTCTGACACACTTCCGGTGATGTCAGGGGTTGTGACATATGCAAATAAGTTATGCTAATAAGCTCCTACACCTCTTTTTCTACGAAATGACCCCTGTTCCTACCTTATCTCAAACTGCTTCTGAAACACCAAAGTTCAACATTGTTTCTTCATGATAGGGAGCGAATGGGAGACCAGAATCTCCCTGGGCAGGGAAGAACCAGTTGCCCAGTGTCAAAGGAAAGGAGGAAGCTACCGTAAGATTTCAAGCAGGTCCTCCTTAGCTCATATCACATGAATCTGTCTTCTACTGAGTCGGACCATCAGTCCATCAAAATCGGTGGGCAATAGCCAAATCGCTGGCTCACAACTTTAATGCCAGTAGCTCACAAGGTAGAATTTTTGCTCACAAGACTCCATAGCTCAGAGGGAGCATTGGTTGTGTCTACTCAGACTGGCAGGTGCCTCCTGGACACTGGCGGGGGATAGGGGGTGGGGTTGCCAGATCCAAGGTGGGAAACTCCTGGAGATTCAGGGGTGGAGCCTGGGGAGGACAGGGACCTCAGCGGGGTACCGTGCCATACAGTCCATCCTCCAAAGCATCCGTTGTCTCCAGGGGAACTGGTATCTGTCATGTAGAGATGAGCTGCAATTCCAGGGGATCCCCAGGTCCCACCTGGAGGCTGGCACCCCTAAGCAGTTCACCAGGGTCTCAGGCAGAGGTCTGAGCAGGTAGAGAAAGAGGTACTTTTCTCCCTTTCTCACCACAGAAGAACTCGTGGGCACTCAATGAAATTGCTGAGCAGTCGGGATAGAACAGATAAAAGGAAGTCCTTCTTCACCCAAAGGGTGATTGAAACATGGAGTTCACTGCCACAGGAGGTGGTGGCGGCTACAAGCGTGGACGGCTTCAAGAAGGAATTAGATAAGCATATGGAGCAGACGTCCACCAGTGGCTATTAGCCACAAGGTATAGATAGGGACTCTCAGGCTGGGGCAAGTGATGCTCTGTCTTCTTGGTGCTTGGGGGGGGAGCAACAGTGGGAGGGCTTCTGGTGTCCTGGCCCCACTGGTGGACCTCCTGTTGGCACCGGGTATTTTGGCCACTGTGTGACAGAGTGTTGGATTAGATGAACCATTGGCCTGATCCAACATTGGCTTTTCTTATGTTCTTATGTTCACATCACCTATTACCTTTTAACTGGAGGTGCCAGGGGTTGAACCTGGGACGTTCTTCATGCCAAGCAGACACTTCACCACAAAGCCACAGCCCCTCCGCAAATAAATATATAAACTGCATAACTCACATAAACCTTACACTGTGCCAGCGGAAGTCTAGGGATGTCACATTACACTGACGATATTACAACAAGAGCAATTACCACCAGTTGCCAATATACGGCTGTCACTTGCCAAGGAGTAACTCTCTCTGAGAAGCTCTCTCTCTCTCTCTCTCTCTCTCTCTCTCTCTCTCTCTCTCTCTCTCTCTCTCTCTCTCTCTGCTTTATTTAGCAAACTGCAACACGGGAGATAAACAAGAGACAATAGGGACGTCTTCAAACAAATTGCTTTCAAACTGCTGCAGACAAGTGTCAGTCACCACCAGCGCTGTCACCCTCTTAATCCTGCCTGCTTGGAAACCGTTTTCTATTCAAGTCAGGGAGACTCACCTCCACGCACAAGAGGTTAGGAGAGAAATGGAGGATGTTTCCCTCAGCGGGTACCTAAAATCATATTTGCTCACAACTGATGGGGAGGCCTTAAGCCAATACGGGAGACACAAAATTGATTTCCCAACAAAGGGCACAACCCCCCAGGAACTTCTCAAGCACAAGGCCCATTTGGGTTGTTTCCACTACGCAAATATATTTTGTGTGTTTTATTCCAATGCTTTAATGTGGAGTTTTATATGTATATGTGATTTAAAATGTGATTTAAAATGTAGGCCTCTATAGTAAGAGTGGGGGCTGGATGGGTGACTGAAGGATGCTGTGATTGGATAGTGGCTGTACCCTAAGGGGCGGAGTTGTCTGTTTTGTCCACAGAAGCTTTGTGTGAGAAGCAGTTCTGCGCTCTCCCTTTAATCCATGTTCACCACAGTGTCTCCCAAGCCATTCTGCACTAAAATTGAGTTCAACCTTCTTTTTAATCCAGGGTTTTTTT
>NW_015173236.1:20951-42439 GCF_001447785.1 Gekko japonicus | reverse complement strand
CCCGTGGCTTCGCCCGATTTCCTCCGCAGTTTCGTCGGTCCTCAAAAAACAGGATCACAAAACTGCAGGGGAAATCGGGTGAAGCCGCGGGTCAAAATCAGCCCGGCGGCTTGGGGTGTGAAATTGACCGATAGAACCGGGGCAAATGGCGGCGCAACAGCGAGGCGGCTCTAGTGCGAAATCAGCCTCCCTCTTTTCAGTGGTCAGCCCGGTTTCAGCCTGCTGTTGCCCCGGGTTATTCGGATGCTGTTTTGCTCTGGACTTAAATCACCTCGAATCAAATACTGAGAAAATCCGGAGTGGCAGGCAAATGCGGAAAGGACTGGTGTGAGGGGAAGACAGTTGAGTGAATGATGAGTGAAGTGCTATAATGGGGAACCCAGAGCAGAGGTTAGGGAGGGGAATGTCACTGATATGGCAATGTTACTCCTGGGTGATCCCTAGGGTTTCCAAACTCCAGGAGGGGCCTGGAGATCTCCTAGAATTACAGCTGATCTCCAGAGTACAGAGATCAATCCCCCTAGAGAAAATGGCAGCTTGGGAGGGTAGCCTGTATGGCATTATACACCACTAAGGTACCTCCTCTTACCAAGCCCCACCCTTCCCAGGCTTTCCCCCCAAATCTCCAGATATTTCCCAGCCCCAGAGCTGGCAACCCTTGTGATCCTGTGACACTGCTGCATCAGCAACACTTTAGCAATTCCTCCAATCTCTGTGGTAAAGACCATAGAGGTTGGGGAAATCCCTAGAGGGTTACAGACACAGGGACAAGAAGTGATGTCACCGCCCCCACAACATCTTCCCCCTCCCTCCATTTCTTCTTGCCACTCAATGGCCTAAGGGCAGGTAGAGCGGGAGATAGCCTGACCCAGGCAGGCAACTGGAAGCACTTACCTATATGCCAGCCACAGACAGTCCCCCCAAAGCTGAGCGGGACTGCATTCTGAGCCAGTTTGGTGTAGTGGTTAAGTGCGGGGACTCTGATCTGGGAGAACCGGGTTTGATTCCCCACTCCTCCATTTGCACCTGGCTGGATGGCCTTGGGCAAGCCATAGTCCTGTCAGAGCTGTTCTTGAAAAAGAGCAGTTTCTGTCAAGAGCTCTCTCGGCCCCACTTACCTCACAGGGTGTTTGTTGTGGGGAGGGGAAGGGAAAGGAGTTTGTAAGCCGCTCTGAGACACCTTTGGGTAGTGAAGGGCAGGGTATAAATCCAATCTCCTCCTTCTCTTCTTCTTCTTCATCTCTGGTGATCAATGTACCCCTGGGACTTTGACCACCTAGGCCCCATTGTTTTTATATAACATCTGTCCTTTCTCTGTGGCTCATGGGCGTCGGGCCTCAGCTTGTTTATACCTAGTGTATCCCCATCGTGACGGAAAGCATCACTACGGGGAGAGTGTTAATTTATCCATGCTGCAAATGTGTTCTTTTGTAGACGAAAAATGTCATCGTCACCATTATAGGCCACTCTGAGACATTTGGCAAGAAGAAGAAAACATATTCTTCATATTCCCCCAGTTTCAAAATCCCAAGTAGTGCTAGCAGCAATGTTTTTTCTAAAACTAGCCTTATGTCACATGAAGTCTCAGCAGATTCACTTCACAACCATGATTTCTTTATTGACCGGGCAATTAAATGAAACAGTCACTGCCTCAACACTCATGTAACCATCCAGAATAACAAATGCATGAATCATAGAGTTGGAAGGGACCTCCAAGGTCATCTAGTCCAACCCCCTACACAATGCAGGGAATTCACAACTATCTCCCCCTTATCCCCTTATCCTGTCGGAGGGGGGCAGAAAGCATAAAACTAACGGTACAATCCTAGATGCATTTGCACCCTTCTGAAGTCAAGGGCCTTAGAAGGGTATTACTCTGTTTAGGATTGCCCTGGAAACTATTCGAATCACTGCAATGGCTCGGGATGCCAGCCTCCAGGTGGGACCTGGGGATCCCCTGGAATCCCAACTCCTCTCCAGACTACAGAGATTAGTTCCCCTGGAGGAAATGGATGCTTTGGAGGGTGGACTCTGGCATTGAACCACACTGAGGTCCCTCCACCCCCACATCTCCAGGAATTTCCCGACCTGGATCTGGCAACCTTAGCCCCCATACCCCACCAGTGGTCCTGGCAACTCTAGCAATGCAAGTCCAAACAGACCTCCCCCCAAAAAAACCCAATGCCAAAATAACTCATGCACAAGGGGATAACAGAGCAACATGCAAAATATGAGGCGCTTTCCTTATGCAACGTGAAATACGGATAGTTGCCAGCATATGCCAGCATTTGGCTGGCTTTCGGAAGAAGCCAGGCTGTTTAGGATTTTGACTGTGGTTTTCTCACAGTTATGTTTAAAAAAGAAACAACCCGTCCCCTAGAATATCAAGAGTATTTTGCTTCCTTATCATGCCTCAATTTTGGGGGTTTGTTTGGATTACAAAGCCCCGAACTGGTACAGACAGGTGCCAGAGAGTTTTGGGGAGGTAGATAAAGCAAAATAAAATTGGAAAATACAGGATCAAGCACTTGCAGCTTGAGGAGGGGGACACTCATGATGCAAGAAGGTTGCTTGACCTTTGGGTGTTGGATCAGGCCCCAGGGGATCCAGGATCAAATCCTGGTTTGCCATGAAACAAACTGGGTGATCTTGGGCCAGTCAGTTCCAGATGGTCAGCCATGCTGGTCTGAAGCAACAGATCAAATTTGGAGTCCAGGGGGGGGCACCTTTAAGACCCACAAAGGTTTATTCGAGGGATGAGCTTTCATGTGAAAAGCACACTTTTTCATATACATTGGAATGGAAGGCAGAGTTCAAACTTAGAGGCTGAACAGCAAATTACACGATGAAGATGTTTTAAGACACGTGCAAAGACAAAACTAAATAACAAGCTAAGATTATAAGGTCAACAGTTGTTTGGATTTAATTAAGGGGGGAAAGGACAGCAAAGCAATCAATATGTCAGAATAGGGGATAAATGTGTAAAGGTATCTTTTCTAACTGTGGGAAGTAGGGTTGCCAAGTGGAACTTACCTTGGCGGCGGGGGACTCCCGGGTGGATCCCGGAGCGTGCGCTCGCACCGCACACACGTCACCAGGAAGTGACGTTATGACGGCGGGCACGCTGGGGGCGGGGCCACGACCATACACAGGCATGGAGGTAACCTAACAGCCTTTTTTCCCCTTTCTTTTTTGAGGTGGGTGCAGTGGTATGCAATGCTCCCTCTAAGCTGTGGAGTCCCGTGAGCAAAAATTCTTACTTTGTGAGCTCCTGGCATTAAAGTTGTGAGCAAGGGATTTGCCTGCTGCATAAATTAGTTTGCTCTGGAGCCATCCTTCCTGAGCGAAGACAAAAACGTGTGAGCCGGAGGCTAAAAAACCTGTGAGCTAGCTCACACTAACTCAGCTTAGAGGGAACACTGGTGGTATGTCAGCAAAACATTCCAGTACTGAGCCGGTCAGTCTGCCACAGTCTATCCTGTGTCTTGTGAAGATACAACAGAAGGGAAGACCTGGCTTAGATGTTGCTCTGAGATCCTTGGATAAAATGCTAGATGGAAATACACAAAACAACACTCCACGTGATTGATTGAGTTACATTATTTATATTCTGCCTTTCTTACTGGTACTCCAGTTGGATTACATAGAATAAATCAGTACAATCAACTGAATGGGACACCCAAAAGACAATGCGACATGCATTTGATTTACAGAGATCTAGCATACAAAGAAGAAGAGAGGAAGACCCTGAAGGGCGCAGCAAGAAGACAATAAGATAGGATAGTGAGGACAGTGTTGGAAGTGGAAGGACTTTGCACTGTCTCTCAGCCTCAGACTTCAGAGGGGGACTATCGAGAGTCAGAGAGATAGGTAGGCCAGGACCCTGATCATCCTTCCCTTCTACTGCTCTGATACTATCCCTTTGATGTGTAGACTGTGACTCTCAGGGAATCTTCCTTCCTTCCGGCCTGACACCTCCTCTCCACACTATGCTTCCTCTTCTCCATCTCAGCACCATGTGGGCAGGACGTGCCTCCTGCATCTCTATCCATCCTAGCTAGTTAGTCTAGATTAGAATACTATCTCTACTTTATCCTGCCTAGAATGGAGTTCCTTACAATGAAGGACTCATATTAGTTTTGCAAAGATAAAGAGGCTCCATGTGTAACTTTGTTTCTTGCCAGCACACACAAACCAGATAGCCTCTGCTGCATTAGGTGCCTTGAGCACTCTGCTAATCGAATAATCCTTCAGACAGCACCTTCTCTCTCCTGCTAAGTGTCATTCCTTGTCTGCCTCCCGATTGCTACTTTTAGGGCAATCTCCTCTTTCTTCCCAGAAGTGTCACACTCAGTCTCTCTCTCTCACAGCGTGGGATATAGTTAGGAACCTACTATCACCTCTTTCCTATCAAGTATATTAGTTCCTAAACAAAATTTTATCTGCTCTTTAATCAGGTTGTGCACCGTTGCAGGGTTAATTGCTCTGCTGACAGTATTAGCATGATATGTTCAACAAAAAGCAGAAGTCAGATAGTAGAAGCCCTCCTACAGCAACAGACAGTATGAATGATACCCAGTGGTACTGCCAACAGCCGCCAGCCCTCCACCCTGGGCCTCTCTCTCGTTACAGTGCAGCCTTGATATCTGTGCCAAAAGTCCTCCTGAATAAGTCAGCTTTCCATAGCTTGCGAAAAGTCAGGGGGGCGGGGAGCCTTCCTGACATCAGGCAGACTATTCCATAAGATAGGGGCCACCACAGAGAATGCACACGAACAGGCAGTTGTTGATGTTGCCCCTTTGCAGATGAGCGAAGCTGTCATGGCAGAGGATGGAAGAAGAAGAGATTGGATTTATACCCCACCCTTCACTTGGAGTCTCAGAGTGGCTTGCAAACTCCTTTCCCTTCCCCTCCCCACAACAGACACCCTGTGAGGCAGGTGGGGCTGAGAGAGGTCTCCTGAGAACTGCCCTTGAGAGAACAGCTCTGACAGAACTACGGCTTGCCCAAGGTCATCCAGCAGCTGCAGATGGAGAAGGACCCTGCCCTTCATTCGGAGTCTCAGAGCGGCTTACAAACTCTTTTCCCTTCCCCTCCCCACGACAGACACCCTGTGGGGAAGGTGGGGCTGAGAGAGCTCTTTCAAGAACTGTCCTTGAGAGAATAGCTGTGCCAGAACTATGGCTTGCCCAAGATCATCCAACAGCTGCAGATGAAGAAGGACCCTGCCCTTCATTCAGAGTCTCAGAGTGGTTTACAAACTCTTTTCCCTTCTCCTCCCCATGACAGACACCCTGTGAGGTAGGTGGGGCTGAGAGAGCTCTGAGAGAACTGTCCTTGAGAGAACAGCTCTGACAGAACTATGGCTTGCCCTAGGTCATCCAGCAGCTGCATGTGGAGGAGTGGGGAGTCAAACCTGGTTCTCCCAGATTAGAGTCCGCGCACTTAACCACTACACCAAACTGGAGGGAGAGAAAGGAGGGACCAAGGCTGTGAAGGGCTCTGTATGTGCGAACCAGTCCTTTAAATGGAGCCTGGTAACTGACAGAGGTTGTCAGGAGGTTAGGGCAGTGCGGTTTCCGGTATGCTGACGGCACGCAACTCTGCCTGTCCTCTTCTATCCAACAGTCAAGTGTGGCATCATGTTGAGGCACACTGACATAAAAGAGATACTTCTGCAAACTTGGGGGACACCCCGGGTTTGTGGAAAAATCTGAAAACATTTAAAAAAAATAGATTGGGGTGGTTTAAACTCCCCTCAAAAAGAAAACAATGCATCTACCTTTCCTGTTGGCGGCAGCAGTGGGGGAGCAGATAGCCACACCAGGTCTGACGGTGGGATTTTATTTACTTTATTACTTCAGGGGCCACATCCAGCCCAGCTGGCCCCTCTGGCGTGCCTTTCCAAGGGGTGAGTCAGACACAGGCATAAATTGAGAACCAGCAAGACTCCAGCAAGATGAAAAGCTCTTTATTTTCCTCTCCTTGTTCCTAGCACTCAATCTGAACTGCCAGTGGCACTTTTCGGCAGAACACAGCTGCGTTAGATCAAGCTGTTCCATTACATGTCACTCAAAACTTGCTTCAGATCCATGAAAGCACATGCGGCAAGATGCAGAAGAGGCAGTCAGTTTAAGGTTCCAAGAAGCTGGGAGTTTGGAAGATCGTGGGGATAGGTGACCCCCCTCATCGGTTTTCAAAGCAGGAGATGTCCGGAGGTGACCCCGGACTTCCTTGGTGGTCTCCCATCCAAGTAGTCTCCCATCCAAGTACTAACCAGGACCGACCCTGCTTAGCTTCCGAGATCTGAAGAGATCAGGCTAGCTTGAGCAGTCCAGATTAGGGTACAGGCAATAGTTATTAGGATTTCATTTCATTTGAGTTCACGATACGCAGTGCTATCATACTGTGATGTTACTTGGTATCAGGGCTATTTTGGGGCAGGAACGCACAGGAATGGAGTTCTGGCTGGCTCCTGAGTTGGCCACGCCCAACATGAATTCATTAGCATAATAGGCCACACCCAACAGCAGAAACTCATTAGGATTGGCTACATTAGGGGTGTGTGGTCTAACATGCAAAGAAGTTCCTGCTACAAAAAAAGCCCAGGGTTTTGACAACAAACAAACAGAACAAGAAGCAAAAGGTGAGTGTGGTAACATGGGGGTGTGGCCTAATATGCTAATGAGATGTGGTGTCAGAGTGTGGCTTAATATGCTAATGAGTTTCTGCTGTTGGGTGTGGCCTATTATGCTAATGAGTTCCTGCTGGGCTTTTTCTACAAAAAAAGCCCTGCTTGGTATGTTTCCAACGTGTCTTACTTATCCATTCTACTCAGGTGAACTACACTAAAATACAAAAAAAGGAAGACCCAAAAAAAAGTATGCTGGGGTGTCTGGAACGTCATGCTGTTACCTTCCCACCGAAGCGGTACCTATTTATCTACTTGCAATTTCTTGCTTTCGAACTGCTAGGTTGGCAGGAGCTGGAACTAGAGATGGGAGCTCACTCCATCATGCAGCACCCGGGTCTCGAACTGCTGAACTACCGACCTTCCACAGCCTGCAGTTCAGCGTCTTAACCACTTGAGCCACCGCAGCTCCAATTATTGGTAGGGAGGAGCAAAGACAATTAGATACAACTGTAATTTAATGAAAAAATCTCAGCGGGTTCTGAACATCTTTGTGAAATGAAACAGCAGGACTCGAGATATATATGTATGTATGTGTGTGAGTGTGAGTGTGTGTGTACGTATACACACACACATACATATATTAGGGTTACCATATTTTTGAAAAGCAAAAAAGAGGACAAATTTGCCAACTGGCTACTTTAAACAAGTGATCACTGTGACTAATCTCATTTGTAAATACTCCTACTATTTAAGCTGCGATAATTACTACTAACTAGGAATATTCCTAGCCTTCCAACACAAGAAGACGACATTTTCATCAGCTTTTTCAAAAAGAGCACCAAAGAGGGCAGACACCAAAACTAGAGGACATGTCCTCTAAAAAGAGGACATCCGGTAACCCGCGCGTGCGTAAAAACACAACACACACTCCCAAACTTCCAGCACCAGTCATCAGTAATAAATTAGTGTATTAATCATACTCCTGTGATAGCAACACGATTTGTAGTTTAAAGTTTTCCCCGTTGATGAAATCGGATGCTAATCATATTCAAATGTTCCTGTTACAAGAACATATAGTTCTGTGCTCGAGTTTGCATATGCATTTGTGTGTGCATAATCCTATGCCTGGTGAGGATGTCTGAAACATTGGAATTACACATCAGTGAGCCGTTGATGTCCATCATAAAGCCACCACTAATTCAGAGTACCTTCCCTTGGCCACCCAAAGAGGAGGTTAAAAAAAAATCCCTACAGAAAAATGATGTGGCTAATTATCACCCAGCCTCCAATCTACCCTTTCTGAGCAAAGTGATTGAGACAGCACTAGCTGACCAACCCAGGTCTTTTTGGATAACACATCTGTTTGAGAAAGCAAAGGTCTTTTTGGATAACACATCTGTTTGAGGAAGCAAAAGGCTCAGTGGAAGAGCATCTGCTTGGCATGCAGAAGGTCCCAGGTTCAACCCTCGGTATCTCCATTAAAAAATATATGGCAGTAGGTGATGTGAAAGACCTCTGCCCAAGACCCTGGAGACTGGCTGCTAGTCTGAATAGACAATACTGACTTCAGGTGGTTCCGCACTAGACCTTCAATCCTGGTTCAACCCTGTCCCCGAACATACATTCTACACTACATGCGATTTCACCCCTGTAATTATTTTGGGGTATTTTTACATACTGCACTACACTCAGGTTCACCCTGGTATTTATCAAGGGGCAGGGGTTATTTCCTGCGGGAGCGCACAGGAGCGGAGCTCCAGCAGTAAGGAGCCCAGGGGGTGGGCACATGCAACAAGCCCCGCCCCCTGCTCCCAGCAGCCCTCAGTCAGGCCACGAAGAGCAAGAAGCAGCCAGGTAAGTTGCAGAGCCTCCCCCCCGGCCCGCCTTCAGGTACAAGCTCTCCCTCCTCTGTGAGGGCAGATCTGCGCATCCCCCCCCCATAGCTAGCAATCTAAAACAGTCCAGTGGCACCTTTAAGTCCAAGTTTTATTCAGGTACAAGCTCTCCCTTCTCTGTGAGGGCAGATCTGCACGTTCCCCCCCCCCCAATAGCTACCAATCCAAAACAGTCCAGTGGAGCCTGAGCGGTGGGTGTTGCCTCCTGACACACTTCCGGTGATGTCAGGAGGGGTGGCATATGCAAATAAGTTATGCTAATGTGTTATGCTAATGAGCTCCTGCACCTTCTTTTCTACGAAATGACCCGTCTAGGGGTATTTTTTTGTTTCCACGTTACACTGAGGTCACCCCGGTTTTGCCCCACACTTGTCCCGGGATAAATGGATGCTGTTATAACCAGGGATAAATGCAAGGTATTGTGTTGCAAGTTGAACTCTGATAAAACCAGGGATGAGATCCAAGTGCGGAAAGGACCTTTGATGGACCCAGGGTCTGGTTCAGTATAAGGCATCCTCATGTGTTCTGGATTCTTTTCAGCCTGGCTTCAAGCAATTCGAATTGCCCCTAACAGGCTTTGCCTGTTGCACAGTTCCTGCTGCAGGTCTTCCTAGAGAGTTGCCAGCTCTGGGTTGGGAAATACCTGGAGATTTTGGGGGTGGAGCCTTGGGAAGGGAGGGGTTTGGGGAGGGGAGGGACCTTCGCAGAGTCCACCCTCGAAAGCAGCCATTTTCTCCAGGAGAATGCAACTTGGTTGTCTGGAAAGCAATTGTAATAGTGGGAGATCTCCAAGTTGGCAGCCTCAGGCCTTTTTGTTTGCTTCACAAGTCCTTGTCAGACTTTACAATTGCACATCCCAGGAGCCTGCCAACTGCATGTTATGGGAGCATACTAGGGCTGCCAGATCCCCGGGGGGGGGGGTCCCCCACTCAAAGGGCCCCCTACCTGCCAGCCTGGATCCGGCCGCCGGGGGAAACCCCAATGCCAAAGTGCCGGGATTGCAGCGACGTACCCGGCGTGATGACATCACCTGGAAGTGACATCATCGCACCAGGCACGTTGCGGGGGGGTGCCCAATGTGCCCAACATGATGACATCACTTCCAGGTGATGTCATTGTGGTGTGCACACTTTGCGTGTGTAACCCATGCAGTTTTATAGCTGTTAACAGCATACAGAGATCAGGCACGCCTGCTTTTTGCCAATAGGTGGTGTGGCAATTAACTCCTTCCCCCCCCCCCTTCTATCCTTAGTTAGTGAGCATGCTCAGTGCTTGTAGCCTTCCCTAAAGGAGGCTGGGTATTCCCAGCAGCCAGCAGTTCAGCCTGGCCCAGAAAGAGGCAACATCTTGGGGAGAGGCCTGTATAGACTTTGCTGTGTTAAGGCCTGCCTTGAATTATTGCAGGTAAATCCTGGAGTCAACTGAGAAGAGCTGCAGCATCCCAAGTACAGCCTGGAAACCTCATATGCTGTTCCAGTATCTGTGAGCTTACAACATATGGACCAACAATATATGTATTATTTATGTGCTTAGTATTTCTTTCTGTTCTGTGCATCCTTGTGGATGCTGAAGATATCTGTACTCAGTAATATCCTGAAGATTCATTGCTATGAAGTAATAGCAACCAACCAGGGGTAAATGAGGATTTATATGAAAACCTCCATGCTTTGTTTATATAAAGAGTTTATTTTAAATGTTAAAGTGCATTGGTTGTATTGCCTCTCTTATGTCTGTGTTTAAGTACATGTGTAGTGACAGCAGTTACATATTCTTAATAACCATAGGTGGGAGTTCCCCTGTCAAAACCGACTGAACCTGCCCACTCTCCCTACAGATATTAGGACCTTAGTGGGTTACACGTGCATGCCAAAAATGTTCCATAGAGTGGCTGGGGTCCCCTCCTCTGCCGCAACAAAGGTAAGACCCGGCAACCCTAGAGCATAATCTACCCACAGTACATGTAGTTGCCACATTGTGTGAACAGGGGCAATGCTTGCATACAGCTTTGGTGGGTGTGAACGCAAACCCTGAGAAACCCAGTGGTCGGTTTGCACATACTGAAGCATGATACGTAAATGCATTGCTCATTCACACAACATGGTGACTGTGTGATTGGGAAGACTGTGGGTAGTGTGTGCTCCCATTCGGTGTGATTGGTAGGCTCCTGCTACACAAGACTGTAGTATTTGAAAAGGACTATATTCATTTCCCTGCTGTTGGAGGCCTATCCGAACCGGAGCATCTTCCTGAAGTGCTAGAATCCTTCAAAAAGGATGTGGACAAAATCGAGAGGGTGCAGAAGAGAGCGACGAGGATGATCAGGGGTCTGGAGACCGAGCCCTACGAGGAAAGGCTAAGGACCCTGGGAATGTTTAGTTTGGAGAAGAGGAGATGGAGGGGGGACAATTGCTCTCTTTAAATATTTGAAAGGCTGTCATTTGGAGGAGGGCAAGGAGCTGTTCCAGTTGGCAGCAGAGGAGAGGACCCAAAGCAATGAGTCTAAATTACATGCAGAAAGGTATCGGCTGGATATTAGGAAAAACTTTTTCACAGTCAGAGTGGTTCAAAGGTGGAATCAGCTGCCTAGGGAGGTGGTTAGCTCCCCTTCACTGACAGCTTTCAAGAAGAGGCAAGACGAATATATTTGTCAGAGAAATATCTCGTTTGGGTTGTATGAAGGTTAGAAAATTGGGTCTGAGGATATAAGTGATTTTAACTTTGCTGGTATTATATATCTGGAAATTACTGTGGCTTTTCAAAGTACTTTTTATTCCAGTTTAGTTCCTTACGATAAAAAAAAAATACACATTCATATTTATTTTAAACCTAGCCTTTCTTTTTGGCAGGATTATACCGTGGTGGTTCACTTGAGGACAAAGGAACTTACTATTGAAATAGGCCTTGATTTCGAAAGCACTTAGGCAAAACGAATACCAACTGCCTATAATCAATCTGTGTCTGATAGATTAGCAGATATTCATGTCAGTGCTGGTTTGTGTAATAGAAAAAGGATATCCAGCTTGGCAGATGTTCCCGCAAATTCATCTTGGTTAAGCAAATAATGTCAGGTAAAGAAGATTTCTGCTTGAACTTGGAAAAGAGCATTCGACTCAAGACGGTTGGCGGCCAGATCTGCATTCTTAGTCTTGCTCCCAAGCCCGGAACAGGTTTCGAGAGAAGGAGATTCCACGGCAATCTGTGGAATGCCCTTCTGAGTAGACTGCATAAAATCAGGTGGACAGGAACAGTGAGCTTGGAGTTTAACTGAGGACATGCACACACACACACACATGAGGGGTGCTAACTCTGAGCTAGGAAATTCTTGGAGATTTGGGAGCGGGAGCCTGCAGAGAGTGGGGTTTGGGGAGGGTAGGAACCTCAGCAGGGTACAAGGCCATAGAGTCATAAAAACATAAGAGAGAAGCCAATATTGGATCAGGTCAGTGGCCCCTCCAGTCCAACACTCTGTCACACAGTGGCCTTAAAATACCAGGTGCCATCAGGAGGTCCACCAGTGGGGCCAGGACACTAGAAGCCCTCCCACTGCTGCCCCCCCAGCACCAAGAATACAGAACATCCCTTGCCCCAGACCGAGAGTTCCTATCTATAGGTAAAGGTTTCCCTTGCTCAAAAGCCCGTCGAATCTGACTCTAGGGATGCGGTGCTCATCTCCGTTTCCAAGCCGAAGAGCCAGCGCTGTCCAAAGACATTTCCGTGGCCATCTGGCCGGCATGACTAGACACCGAGGCGCACAGAACACTGTTATCTTCCCGCCGCCACCACCAAACCCTCTACCTCATAAGGAGGAGGGGTGCCCCCTGCCACGTAGGGCAGGTACCCACTTTATCTACTTGCATTTATGATGCTTTCGAACCGCTGGGTGGACGGGAGCTGGGACGTGGGCCGGGAGTTCACCCCAACTGCGGTGGGTTTCGAACAGCCGTAATGGCTGTTCATTGATGTTACTTAGCAGGCGTTCTTACTGCCTGCGCCACCGCTCCCGTTTTGTGGCATTCCAGTGTTTAACCACCCTCCGTTACACATGGGTAGTCTCAGGTAGAACCGAAACTGGTGAGTTTATCCAGTCCAGTATTTTAATAAAAATCTAAACAAGTTGTGACCAATGTTCCCTCTAAGCCGTGGAGTCTTGTGAGCAAAAATTCTACTTTGTGAGCTACTGGCATTAAAGTTGTGAGCGAGTGATTTGGCTGCTGCATGAATTAGCTTGCTCTGGAGCCATCCTTCCTGAGCTGAGACAAAAATGTGTGAGCCAGAGGCTAAAAAACTGTGAGCTAACTCACACTAACTCAGCTTAGAGGGAACACTGGTTGTGACCTATAAAGCCGGACAGAGGCCACCAAGCCATGTATGGCTTGGTGGCCTCTATCTAGCTTTATGGGTTACAAGCAATGCTCCCTCTAAGCTGTGGAGTCTTGTGACTCCCTCTAAGCAATGCTCCCTCTAAGCTGTGGAGTCTTGTGACCAACAACTCTACTTTGTGAGCTACTGGCATTAAAGTTGTGAGCCAGTGATTTGGCTACAGCATAAATTAGTTTGCTCTGGAGCCCTCCTTCCTGAGCTAAGACAAAAAAATGTGTGAGCCGGAGGCTAAAGATCTGTGAGCTAGCTCACACTAACTCAGCTTAGAGGGAACACTGGTTATAAGTCTTGTGGACTTTTATTAAAATACTGGCTCGAAATGGAGAGACTCTTGGCCGCAATCCTTGGTGCGCATAGCTGGGAGTGAGTCCCACTGGACTCAGAACTTCTAAGTAAACACGCATTGGATCTGGCCGCAGGACAGAACACTCGACAGTAAAATGGATTAGTGTGCAAAGACAAATTGCCATAAATGATTGTTAATTTCCATCTTATAAGGCAGGGCCCACTTCCTAAATCTCATATAAACTGTAAAAAAAGAAAAAGAAAGCAAAGAAAAAGAAAGCACGTGCAGTTCCCAGAACTTGAAGGAGAAAGATCACGGGATGTTGACGCTACACAGTAACTCCGTTCCCAGCTCGGGCACAGTCCAACAGCTCTCCTCCCCACACACAGCCATTGCCTTGTCGGACTCCCATCTGACCCCCTCAGAGGTAGGTTCAGCCACCATCTTGCACCACTACCAGTGCCTGAGGGGAGGGGGCTGCACATCTTTTTTAACGTTTAAGAACACAGCACAAACCTTCTGGCATTGATCCACTCCCTTAGTTTTGAAGAGCTGAACTGTTAGCGTTTTGTTCTTCACTAACCTTGTTGTTACCAAATGAGAAGGGAGCACTCACTGGAGAAGACCCTGATGCTGGGAAAGATTGAAGGTCAAAGAAGACGGGGACGGCAAAGGATGAGATGGTTAGACAGTGTCATCGATGTAACGGACATGAAATTGAGCCAACATAGTCAAAGAAGACGGGGACATGAAATTGAGCCAACATCAAACAACAACAAACCTTGTTGTAGCCCTGACCCAGACGGCCCAGGCTAACCCAATCTCATCAGATCTCAGAAGTGAAGTCCGGTCGGCCTCGATTAGCACTTAGATGGGAGACTGCAGAGGAAACCAAAGGTCACCATGCAGAGGCAGGCCATGGCAAACCACCTCTGAACGTCTCTTGCCTTGCAAGCTCTATGCGGTCGCCATAAATCGGCTGTGACATGAAGGCACTCTCCACCACCACCGTAACTTTGCAGAAGTCCATTATCCCCACACACACACACTACCCTCCCCAGACCTTAACCCTGCAGAAGAAAGGTACATTTGTAGCGAGACCAGTTGCAGCCCAACACCACCCATCTTCTCCCCAGGAGCTCTGAAAAACAGTTGTTGTTCAGTCACACAGTCGAGTCCGACTCTCCGCGACCCCATGGACCAGCTCCCACCAGGCCTTTCTGTCTTCCGCCGTCCTCTGAAGTTGGCTCAATTTCATGTTCGTTGCATCGATGACACTGTCTAACCATCTCATCCTTTGCCGTCCCCGTCTTCTTTGACCTTCAGTCTTTCCCAGCATCAGGGTCTTCTCCAGTGAGTGCTCCCTTCTCATTGGGTGGCCAAAGTATTTGAGCTTCAGTTTCATTATCTGGCCTTCCAGGGAACAGTCAGGGTTGATTTCTTTTAGGATGGACTGATTTGATCTTCTGGCAGTCCAAGGGACTCTCAAGAATCTTCTCCAGCACCATAGTTCAAAAGAATCTATTCTTCGGCGCTCGCCATTTCCTTCTCCAGTACTGAAAAACAGTACAGCTGTTTAATTCATGTCTTGGATGAACCTTGGTAACTTGGCTTCACAAGCATTTGGAGCCGTTTAAAAACCATCTTCACTGCGTGCCTTAAGCCAGCGCAACCCCTAAGAAAATGGTCCAACTCGTAAACTCAGGGCAGGAATAGGTATCACTGGAAATGTCTGCAGCACGACCTTCTACCCCCCTAAGCAGCCTGTATTTAAAAGGAAGCACGATGGTGCCTCTCTGCTGCCAGGCACAATCCAGAGTGCTGCTGCTTACCGTTAAAGGCTTAAAGGGCATGGGGCTAAAGTACCCGGATGAGCATCTCCTCCCAGACTGCCAGTTAAAGTCCTCACCTCAAGCCCTGCCCTCTTTGCCCCCACCCACAGAACTTATCTGGCTGGTGATCACACACAGGGTCTGTTCCAGGGGTCGTTTCATAGAAAAAGAGCTAGGGGGACTCATTAGCATAACTCATTAGCATATGCCACACCCCCTGACATCACCGGAAGTGTGTCATAAGGCCACACCCCCTGAATGTGCTCGCCCGCTTCGGGAGAGGGGATCAAAGTGTAATACAAGCCTCCTCCGAGACTTGATCACACCAATCTCAACTCTCTCTTGGGTTTTGATGCCTGCCAGTCATTCCCCCTGCCTGGGGGAAGCCACGTTGGACCAAAATACAGTCCAAAATGCTGTAAGGAACACCCGTCCACCCTGAGCACTTACAGGGTGCGTCAAATCGTCATTTTACCCCGACCGGAAGCAGGGGGTGGGGCTTCGTCGTGTGCCCCGCCCCCCACACCTCACCCAGGGGAACGGCGATCCCCCGCGATCCCCCCGAATTGACCCCTGGCTGGTGATCACACACAGGGTCTGCTCAGTGGTGGCTCTTCTTCTGTGCAATGCCCATCCATTCAAAGCTCGCCTTTGGAACCTACTTTATTTGCATTTAGGTTCAATGTTGATTTCGGGGTGGGGGCCTTCACCCAGGTTTTCAATTTACTATTATCTCCTCTTTCTGTATTATAATGTGGCCTGACTGCCTGCCAATGCTTTTAGGGCATTTTTTTTAACATTTATGTTCCTTTCATGTTGCTGATTTTGTGGTTAGGATTGTTTTATGCTGCAAAACCCATTTTCTACAAAAGAACCAAAAGCTGCCAATAAACACTGCAAGTGTACTCAGACAAAAATCACAAAATACATTTGAATATTAATACAAAAATCAATCCAAGCCAGGTAAGCGATAAGAAGTCCTTAGTTTAGAGTCGTTGCCCGTTAGTCATTGACAAAATTCCCCGGAGTACGCTTTTGTTTCGTGATTACTTCCTCCAAACACACTCAGGTTAACAATGATGCGTCTTCCGTTCACTTACCCGTCGTAGAATACAAATAATTAATTTTCACCAAGATTCTCCTTATCTGTCATACATAGTATCTTCAAAACGGGCAAACTGATGAAGACGGTCAATATTCAAATGTGTTTTGTGATTTCTGTCTGAATATACTTGCAGCGTTTATTGGCAGCTTTTGGTTCTTTTTGTAGGCAAGAATCATTTTCAGCAGAAAACAGAGCCAATATTATGCATTTGCCAGCTGTGAAGATGCCACATGGGAAAAGCAAACAGATGCCCGTGTATAGCACACATAGGAAACTGACATATACAATCCTCAACAGGTATACCCATGTAAGTCTACCGGGTTGTCCCCCAATGCAAGATGTTGTTCTACTAGTGGAAGAGCCTCTTGTGTCAGAGGAAGGCCCCTTGTTGACATCAGTGGAACAAATCCACAGTTTCATAGGGTTGCCAGCCTCCACGTGGAGCCTGGAGCTTTCCTGCTCTGACAACTGATCTGCCCAAAATGGAGCTGTTCCACCAGGCCTTCGGCTGAGGCGATGGACGTCCATTACGTCTGGGCCTCCCCTGCGTCATGGAGATGTGTTTAGTGATTAGACATCTAGAGGCTCCACCAAATGAGTTTCCACCGCAGCAGCATCTACAGGGCAATCATTCAACCATCTGATGCCCTACCCGAGATTGTTTTTAGATGGTTTTAATTCTGTTGTAACCAGTGTTCCCTCTAAGCTGAACCTAGCGTGAGCTAGCTCACCGTTTCTTAGCCTCCGGCTCACATATTTTTGTCTTAGCTCAGGAAGGAGGGCTCCATAGCAAACTGATTCATGCGGCAGCCAAATCGCTGGCTCACAACTTTAATGCCAGTCGCTCACAAAGTAGGATTCTTGCTCACAAGACTCCACAGCTTAGAGGGAGCATTGGTTGTAACTATGTTAAGCCAATGTAATGTATATTACAGTCACGATATCTGCTGCCGAGTTGACCCGTGTCACCCACCCTGAGTCCACTTGTGGGGAGGGCAAGATATAAATCAATCAAACAAAATAAACATATGAATAAATAAATAAGAAATCAGTTCCCCTGAAGCAAATGGCTGCTGTGGAGGTGGGCTCAATGGCATTGCCTCCTGCTGAGGCTCCTCCCCTCCCCTCCCCGAACCCCAGACTCCCATCTTCCCCAGGCTCCACCCCCCAAAGCCCCCTACCCAGAGGAGCTGGCAGATCCAACCCCATTGACTTCAGTGTGTAAATCCATTGACTTCGATGGCTATAGAAGGGTGTAACTCTGCTTAAGATTGCACATCAGTTACAGTTCCGCAGGGCCTGCAAGACAGAGCTCTTCCGCCAGGTTTTCGAGTAGGAGCCGCCACTACCACCACCAACAACGAACTTGGAAACAGCGGGGTATTGGAATGGCCCATGATGATCAAACTGCGGCACTATGGCTTGCGGACACCAGGCCCAAGTGCGTAGACTTTCCTGTTCCCCGGGGGGGGGGGGCTGGGGCTGGGCCAGAGGCATTGCTGTGATAGGTCCTTAAAAGAACCGAGGCCCAATGACATCATAGGGAGGAGTCAGTGACGTCACAGGCCATTGTCACTATTTATGGAGGCAGAGCCATGTGGGATTTAGGAAGGGGTTCTCCAGAAATTTAGGGGGACCTGGAAACCCTTGAGAACCCCCCTAGCCAGGCCCAATGGCTCAGAAACAAAGCATGGCATGGGCAAAATCCTCTACGTAAAACCCTGGAGAACCACTGCCAGTCTGAGTAGACAATGATGACACTGATAGACTGATGGTAGAGAAATCATGCTTTGTGTGCCAAAGTTGGGCATGATCTACTGAGATGTTCTGCTCCCAATGTCCATTGAGGAAAAATGGGAAGGTCAGTGGGATCATGCGGGAAAACGTTCTAGCAGACTGTGCCTTTATTACATTTCGAGGCGGAAAGAATGCCCTGCCAGTGGAGCAAAAGTGTTTTGCTTCAGTCTAACAAAACCGAGCGAAAGGCTCCCTGGCCTTCGTGTGAAAAGCTAATCATACCCCAAATTGATTTTGTTGGAAACACCCCCTCCAGGAATCCTATCTGGATTCTCATCTTTAAGAAAAGCCAACGGGAAGATTAGGGTTGTTACAGCCGTTCCCTCAACTATATCAGTGGACATGAGGACCCATAAGAATGGATCCCGCAAACGTTGGCTTTGTTTTATCTCATACGTGGAGGTGGTTTCCCTGATTAAACCGCAGCCAGTTTTAATCAGGACTTAATGTATTTGAGCACCGAGTTCATGCTATTATTACGGAGAGCTCTGCCTGCCAGGCAGAACCCTCTCTTCGTGCGCCACGCTTCAGTAATTGCCACCGAGTTTAAGGGTCCAATGAAGAAACAGCAGCGTTGGGTTTAATTAGAAGCAGGAACCAGAACAACTCCCCAGAAGCACAGAAAGGAGGGCTGGTGGAACATGGTGAGAAAATGAGCTGTGAGCCAGAAGGTCAAATATCATCTTAGCGACAAACGCACCACCCCAGCCTTCGCAGATCAGCCCGTCTCCCTTTTATCTCTCTGCCTCTCATCTTCAGTATCAGGATCGTAATTATATAGCATTGCAAGGACCGCGACACTCACGTACAGAGAAACAGCACACCAAGTCTCTTGAATTCTGAAAATTCTATAAGAATGCCAGGTACGTGGATGATGCTGCCGTCACTCAGGAACCTCCTGAGGGTGGTCTTGAACAGAGTACAAAAGAAAGGAACCCAGAGTCCTTCACCACAGCTTGCCTAGCCAGCACTCAAACCTGGGCTGGAACTCATCCAGACTTTGGCACCCTGGAGCTGACGTTGCCAACCTTCAGGTGGGGGCTGGAGATCTCCTGGGAATACAACCCATCTCCAGACGACAGAGATCAGTTCCCCCGAAGAAACATGAAATGGCTTTGGAGGGTGGACTCTGTGGCGTGATATCTTGCTGAGGTCCCTCCACTCTCAGACCGCACCCTCCCCAGTAGGGAAGTCAGACCGCTGGGCAGGGGGTGGAGGCAGGGGTCCCCCGCTTTTGGGGGCCACCTCTCTGCCTCTGACCAGCTGGTTAGAGGAACTACCCACCCCAACAAGAAAGAACACTGAAATTAAATGTGACGTGCCTACGTGACCTGGAAATGACGTAGGCATGTCAGGGACGGGGGGGGGGACACTCTGGTTTTTTGGGCAAAACTCTATGGTAGAAGCTAATTCTACCACAGAGTTTGGCCCCAAAACCAGAGTATCTCCCCCGACATGCCTATGTCACTTCCGGGTCATGTAGGCAACACTGAGTTTATTTTCACCATTCCCCCACGCTCCTGGTGAGTTCACCCCCCAACCACCACCAGAAAGTCCAAGGGGCCTAGCAACCCTACTCCCCAGGCTCCCTGCCCCCAAACTCTCCAGGAATTTCCCAACCCTGAGCTGGCAACTCTATCTGGAATTGAAATAAATCATGAAATAGATGTCAAAATCACAGTACTGTGTGTGTGACCACAAACAGGGACTGGCAAGCAACGTGTGGGGGAGAGCCAGTTTGGTGTAGTGGTTAAGTGCACAGACTCTAATCTGGGAGAACCAGGTTTGATTCCCCACTCCTCCACTTGCACCTGGCTGGACGACCTTGGGCAAGCCGTAGTTCTGATAAGGGCTGTTCTTGAAAAAGGGCAGTTTCTGTCAAGAGCTCTCTCAGCCCCACCCACCTCACAGGGTGTCTGTTGTGGGGAGGGGAAGGGAAAGGAGGTTGTAAGCCGCTCTGAGACACCTTTGGGTAGTGAAGGGCAGGGTATAAATCTAATCTCTTCTTCTTCTTCTTTTTCTTCTTCTCTTCCTCTCTTCTCTTCTGTGCTGCCTCTTCTGTTGATGTCTTGGTTGCCTCCTCACAGCACCGCTGATGGCTCCGTGGCCATGGTACTCAGTCGCCCTTCCTGTCACCGCCTCCCTTCTCCACCACCTTTACAGCCACGGCCTCTCCCCCCTCCTCCTCTGCCCGTATGACTCGCCCAGCAGTGGCGCATCCCCGTAGCTCCTGTTCTTTGCCTCTTTATCAGGTTACTAAGCAACCCTCAAAATGGCAGCCAAGATCTTGTGACATAGCATTGTGACATCTCATCCCCACTCCCCAGTGAGGTAAGGATTTAAAACTTCTAAAAAAATTCCTCTAGCCTTTTTTTTCTCTTTCTATTTTCTGTTATTTGTGTAAACCCGGGGACTATCCTAGGTTTGTAGAACTATCCCATGGATCAGAACATGGTTGTATTTTCTGGATTTTTCAGTCTGCATCCTAGGACCATTCTTCAGAATTAGATACATAGGTTTCTCAATCAAAAAAAAAAAATATTACCCTCAGTCTCCAGAACTGTGACCAACATTCAGTCCTACCTTGTTCTATCATTTGAATGCTTCCAAATGTCTGTGACTTACATCTAGGCGTAACAATAGTGGTGAGCAGGGCTTTTTTTGTAGAAAAAGTCCAGCAGGAAATCATTAGCATAAATTTTTTTTTGCTCCTGGGATTTCCCAGCTTCAAACTTTCTTGATGCTTCAGGTAGTCAGCTGTGTTGATCTGAAGCAGTAGAACAAATTTAGGGTGCTGTTATTTGTGTAAACCCGGGGACTATCCTAGGTTTGTAGAACTATCCCATGGATCAGAACATGGTTGTATTTTCTGGATTTTTCAGTCTGCATCCTAGGACCATTCTTCAGAATTAGATACATAGGTTTCTCAATCAAAAAAAAAAAAATATTACCCTAAGTCTCCAGAACTGTGACCAACATTCAGTCATACCTTGTTCTATAATTTGAATGCTTCCAAATGTCTGTGACTTACCTCTAGGCATAACAATAGTGGTGAGCAGTGCCCTTGCTTGCCCAAGTGTACAGCATATGCCACCAATGAAGGGTGTCACCAACCACCATATCGTGGCACTATTTTTTTTTTGCTCCTGGGATTTCCCAGCTCAAACTTTCTTGATGCTTCAGGTGGTCAGCTGTGTCGGTCTGAAGCAGTAGAACAAATTTAGAGTCTAGTGGCACCTTTAAGACCAACAAAGGTTTATTCGAGGGATGAGCTTTCGTGTGCAAGGCACACTTTTTCAAATACCTTTGTCGGATTGATGGAGTTCCATTCCATGCGGCTGAATGTGGTGCCTTCCAGGAAGATAGATCCAGGTGGTCAGCTGTGTTGGACTGAAACCGTAGAATAAATTTAGCGTCTAGTTTGGTGTAGTGGTTGAGTGCGCGGATTCTAATCTGGGAGAACCGGGTTTGATTCCCCACTCCTCCACTCGCACCTGGCTGGATGACCTTGGGCAAGCCGTAGTTCTGATAAGAGCTGTTCTTGAAAAAGGGCAGTTTC
>NW_015173236.1:9223-20925 GCF_001447785.1 Gekko japonicus | reverse complement strand
AGGGTGTCTGTTGTGGGGAGGGGAAGGGAAAGTAGTTTGTAAGCCACTCTGAGACACCTTTGGGTAGTGAAGGGCGGGGTATAAATCCAATCCAATCTCTTATCTTCTTCTAGTGGCACCCTGGAGACCAACAAAGATTTATTCAAGGTATGAGTTGTTGTGTGCAAGGGACATTTTTTCACTGATGCTTGTTCCTTTGCTCTGCCCTGAACCTCACCGCCCTCCCTCAGTCATGGACACCAGCACCTCCTCCTGAGGAACCACACGCCCTGTTTGTTTCCGAGTCGCAAGGCAGCCAGACATGCTACCACTTATGCCATCGCCCTTACCTAAAGCCATAAGGAGTTGCACCAGCTTCCTGCATCCACATGCCCTTGAGAAAGCTGGTGGGTTTTATTACTACCAAATTGCAGCTGGATGGAGTCAACAGAATAATGATTATCTTCCAGGATGGGCTGTGTGGGAACACAAACTTTTGTTAGGGAAGGAGTCAGTCTGTAGTAACAACATTTATACCCAGTGTTCCCTCTAAGCTGAGTTAGTGTGAGCTAGCTCACAGTTTTCTAGCCCCCAGCTCACACATTTTTGTCTTCGCTCAGGAAGGAGGGCTCCAGAGCAAACTAATTCAGCCAAATCACTCCCTCACAACTTTAATGCCAGGAGCTCACAAAGTAGAATTTTTGGTCACAAGACTCCACAGCTTAGAGGGGATATTCTTTATACCCCTCCAAAAATTATGACAAAGGCCGAGAGCATTCTGAGTTTCTGAAGAAGAGTCCTGCCGCTAGGCCAGAAGAGTGCAGCTCTGAGGAACGGGGCGGGGGGCTTGTTTCCCTCATGCCCCACTCAGCTCTCAAGGACCAAGAAAATAACTGGGTTTTCCCAGCTCACAGCGCGTTCCCGACAATACTGCACGAAATGGCCAAATGGACAGATTGGGGAACACGACCCCTTCCCCCCCTTTGGCAATGCAACTCATCCATTTAAGGAAGGTCAGAGGAGGTTCCCTCTTTCCCAAGCCAAACTACTGTTCTTAATTAGAAACAGGCCTGTGGGGAGAAGGGGGGAAGGAGAAAAAGGCAGTCTCCGTTTCCCCACCCGGCGAGTCCATTTCTCAAAAGGCCGTGTGGTTCGAAAAGACAAAAGTATAGTCACCCTCCTCATCGGGAAATCTTTGGGTGTAGAACCATTCCCTGCTCCAGCAAGCTCCGGCTCTCTTCTCCAGTGAAAACACTGGCAGCTCTTGAACCCACAAGGTTTCAAACTCTTTCTTCTCCTCCTCCCATTCACCCTCAGCCACGATATGTCCACCGGAGTGCTGCCTCATAATTCCTTGCCACAAGTACCACGCGCAGGAGTAATTTCCTGCAGGAGCGCACAGGAGCAGCGCTCCAGCAGTAAAGAGCCCAGGGGGTGGGCACATGCAACAAGCCCCACCCCCTGCTCCCAGCAGCCCTCAGTCAGAGCAAGAAGCAGCCAGGTAAGTTGCAGAGCTCCCCCCGCCCCAGCCCCCTGGTCCAAAACAGTCCAGTGGCACCTTTAAGACCAAGTTTTATTCCGGTACAAGCTCTCCCTCCTCTGCGAGGACAGATCTGCACATTCCACACACACACACACACACAAATAGCTAGCAATCCAGAACAGCCCAGTGGAGCCTGAGTAGTGGGTGTTGCCTTCTGACATACTTCCAGTGATGTCAGGGGGTGTGGCGTATGCAAATAAGTTATGCTAATAGGTTATGCTAATGAGCTCCTGCACCTCTTTTTCTACGAAATGACCCCTGACCACGCGCAAATACAAAGGACAGAGCAGACATTCCCGAGGTAGGATTCCCAACTATGGGTGAGGAAATTTCTAGAGATTTTAGGCGTGGAGCCTGGGGAGGATGGGACTTGGGCTATGATGCCATAGAGTTCACCTTCCAAAATAGCCATTTCCACCAGGGGAACTGATCTCTCTTGCCTGGAGGTCAGTTGTGATTCTAGAGACTCCCCAGGCCCCACCTGGAGGTTGGCAACTGTATCCCCAAGAGAAGCCTTGCCCTTATTTCCTTAACAAAAAATGTGCCTGATGGCCATATACGTTTATACTGAGCCTCCTCTGACTATCCATGGTTCTCTGGACTTTGAACCCAAACTTTAATCTAAACCAGGGGCATTGAACTCACTTGTTACGAGGGCCGGATCTGACATAAATGAGACCTTGTTGGGCCGGGCCATGTGTGTCACAAAATGGAATACCAGGCAGCGGAGATATAAACTTTATAAAGGACACAAACACAAAGGAGCTTTTTAAAACTTAAAATAAAAACATGCTTAAAACATTAGCACTCTTGCAATATTTTGTTTATTTAACAGTGTCTAAGAACTGCCACCTCTTGCTCTGAATTACTGCATCAAAATGTCTGTGCTGTTGCAGTCTTGAGTATGCTGTTTAGGTGTATATCTGTAAGCTGCAAACCTATGATGACGCAGCAGCAGCAGAACTGGAAGAAGAAGCAGAAGACATCCAGTTCTACTGCAGGCCTGATAGAAGCCCTCTGGGGGCCTGATTTAGCCCCCGGGCTGCATGTTTGACACCCCTAATCTAAACAGTGCAAGTGCTCCACCACTGAGCTACAGCCCTGTGGTAAAGAGTTACAAAGGGCAACACAGTCAAGAAAGAGTCAGTGTTTGGAGGAGAGGCCCCCTGTCTCCTGCTGATTTCTGGGAAGAAGGAATTCCAGTGTGGTTGTTAAGATGGCTGTCGGAGTGGTTGCCGTTAGGCTCTCTAGGCCCAAGTCATACAATATGTAAATTAGGCTTACCGATTGCCCTCCTGTGCCGGGCAACCTGCTGACTCCGTGCACACATCCAGCGGAGTAGGAGGAGACAAAGTGGGGGGAACTATGCCACAAATGCCATGATGTCAGTTCTGGGTGAGGTGAGCACCCGAAAGTCACATGGTGTTATGTATTGGACTATGGACTACATGCTAAGCTTCAGTCTGAGGCTCACAGGAACTCTGGCATCCTGAACCGCACATTCTGATTGGCTGCTCCTGACAGCAGGCCAATCAAAGCATAGTAGTATGTTTGGAGGGAATGAATTCTATTGGTCTTTATCTTGTAAATATGATTGGTTCTTACCATTTTACTGGGTGTGGCTTTCCCAGCCCGGGATGTTTAAAAGGAGCTCTAAGCTCCTATGTGTTTTTGTGTTGGATCGTTCTTGCTAATAAAGCTGAAATCACTTGGTTAAGAACTGCCTGAGTCTGATTCACTTTACTGGCGACGAGGATGGGATGCTGAGCGGGTAGGCAGCCCCGCTGAACCAACACCACAACGGCTGATGAACGAGAGCTTCATTTCTTCAGAAAATTGGGGTTGCCAACCTCCAGATGGGGCCTGGAGATCTCTCGCTTTTACAACTGATCTACAGCTGACAGAGATCAGCTCCCCTGGAGAAAATGGCTGCTTTGAAGGGTGGGCTCTGTGGCATTGTACCCTGCTGAGTCCCCTCCCCAAACCCCGCCCTCTCCTGGATCCACCCCCAAAGTCTCCAGGAATTTCCCAACCCAGACCTGGCAACCCAACAGGGAACCCTGAAGATCCTCCTAAATTCCCATTGTAGCAAGCCCCCCAAGCCACATCTCCACTCCTTCACAGCTTAAAATATCCTCGTCTCTTAAAAGGTTTTGATGTGGCGAAGAGGCTCTGTTTTATTTTTTATTTTTTCCTTTTAAACCGTCACGGCTATTTCTGGCGAAATGATCCAAAAGTAAACTCGACTACAGCGCACGCAGGCCCTTGTTTACATTTCCTGTCCCACCGCTTGTATTTCCACGGTGACCCGTTCTCCAAAAATATATGTATAACTTCAACGGATACTCTCGCCAACTAAACAGCGCGCTGACAGTAAAGTGTCAAACAACACATTGGGACGTGACTGAGTGGAGGTATACTGGCTCCACCTTTCTGGTTCCTTTCCGCTGCTCTAAGCAACTGTCCTTAGCGCAGAAAGAACTCCAGAGCGAGCAGTAGGCGAGCGGGAGAACAGCCCCCCAAAAAAACTGGTTTGTTTGGACCAAGTGCTAGCCTGAATTATTTCAGTTTTAGAATGGCTGCTTCCCCATTAACTGTGCGTGCGTCATGCAGAACGAGAATGTTGCACTCCAACTGAAGATGAAGAAGAAGAAGAAGAAGAAGAAGAAGAAGAAGAAGAAGAAGAGGAGGAGGAGGAGGAGGAGGAGGAGGAGATTGGATTTATACCCCGCCCTTCACTTGGAGTCTCAGAGCGGCTCACAAACTCCTTTCCCTTCCCCTCCCCATGACAGACACCCTGTGAGGTGGGTGGGGCTGAGAGAGCTCTGACACAAACTGCTCTTTTTCAAGGAGAGCTGTGCCAGAGCTTGTGACTGACCCAAGGTCACATCAGCAGGTGCAAGTGGAGGAGTGGGGAATCAAACCCGGTTCTCCCAGATTAGAGTCCGCGCACTTAACAACGACACCACTACACCAAAGCGGCAGATCACTGAGGAAGGCCGCATAACTTGTAACCCACCGAAGCAAACTAGGGATGCCAGCCTCCAGGTGGGACCAGGGGATCCCCTGGAATTGCAGCTCATTTCCAGACTACAGAGATCAGTAGATCAGTTTCCCTGGAGAAAATGGCTGCGCTGGAGGGTGGGGGTCCATGGCCTTGTACCCCACTGAGGTCTCTCCCTTCCCCAGGCTCCATCCCCAAATCTCCAGGAATTTCCCACCCTGGATCTGGCAACCCTGCCCCTGTTGGAAGTACCAGATGCGATGTCCCAGCACCTCAGCCACAGAGTGGCCACAGAGTTGCAGGCAGACATTCAGCATCTTGCGGTCTACTCTACTGTCAGTGATAAACCCTTTGAAATGTAGATCAACACTCTTTAGGGAAAACCGACTTCCTTCCGTCTCCTTCTTCCCCCTCTCTTCCCTCTCTTCCATGCCCAGAAGATGGAGATGCAGGATGTCTCTCAGCATCTGCAGCCATCTCCTAGTTAGATAGTATAGGGACTGTCCCTATCTCTCTACCTTGCACTATCAAACATGTATTTCAAGAATAAAGTAGGTATTAATTTGTTTCAAACTGAAACGTGGCTCTGTGTAACTTTGTAGTCTTCTGAACACACGGTAGGTCCGGGACAAGCCAACCACTGCGTTAAAGCCAAGGGCTCGCTGTTAAACTAAGGAAGCATCTCGACTACTAAAACCAGTACCCTTCCTACAACCCCCACCACCCCCCACCTGGCAACCCTAAAACAGACGCAGTGCCTGTGTAGTGTAGTGGTTATAGACTTGGGCTAGGATCTGGGAGGCCCAAGTTCGAATCCTCCCTCTGCCATGGAAGCTTGTTGGGTGACCTTGGGCCATTCTAACCTTTACCTCACAGGGCTGTTGTGAGGATAAAATGGAGGAGAGGGGAATGACGTAAGCTGAAGTAAATAAATAAATACATTGTCCTGTTTGGTTGTCTCCAAAGGTGCACACACACACCTTCCTGTGTGTGGTGTATTCAATATGACAATGTCTGTATGTGAACTCACTCACTGAATCACCAGGTGAAGCTTTCGTCCTGGGCTAGGATCCTAATCCTTCAATTGTAATTGGTAGCCCAGGAAGAGCCGACCAATCACCAACAGCCAGTTCCAAGAGCGGGAACTATTGTGATTGGACTTTATCCCTGCAACCTCATAGGTTGGTATTTGTACAGTAGGCGTGGCTACATTAGCCGGGAGAGTTTAAAAGCGGAACAGCTTCAATGCAAAAGCTGTTCTGGCTATTCGCGTTGATCTGTTTGGAGTTGAGTTATGAGTTGCTGAATAAAGCTGATCTTTTGCTGAAATCACTCTCTGACTCTTTGTTAAGTAACCGACTTAACACTGTGTTTGCAGCCCATGGCAGGGGGGCGGGGAACACAGGAAGGAGGGATATTGAACCTCTAATGGGCTGCATTAGACTTGATGAGCTATGTGAGTTAGGTGAGCTCATCTCAGGCTTTCTTCTAGTGAGTAACGAGAGTCTCTAGCACAGATAAACCTTTTCTGAGGCTCCACGGTTTTGGCTGGGTCACCAGTTTTTTTCCAGGGAGTCATAAATCTATTTCACCAGACGTGACCAGCAGGACAAAAGAAAAGTCTATGAAGCCGGATCAGGATGAATTTATATTACTACCAATGCTCCCTCTAAGCTGTGGAGTCTTGTGAGCAAAAATGGTACTTTGTGAGCCACTAGCATTAAAGTTATGGGGGAGCAATTTAGCCACTGTATAAATTAGTTTGCTCTGGAGCCGTCCTTCCTGAGCTGAGACAAAAATGTGTGAGCCGGAGGCTCAAAAACTGTGAGCTAGCTCGAAGAAGAAGAAGAAGAAGAAGAAGAAGAAGAAGAAGAAGAAGAAGAAGAAGAAGAAGAAGAAGAAGAAGAAGAGGAAGAGGAGGAGGAGGAGGAGGAGGAGGAGGAGATTGGATTTATACCCCGCCCTTCACTACCCAAAGGTGTCTCAGAGCAGCTTACAAACTCCTTTCCCTTCCCCTCCCCACAACAGACACCCTGTGAGGTAGGTGGGGCTAAGAGAGCACTTGACAGAAACTTCTCTTTTTCAAGGACAGCTGTGCCAGAGCTTGTGACTGACCCAAGGTCACATCAGCAGGTGCAAGTGGAGGAGTGGGGAATCAAACCCGGTTCTCCCAGATTAGAGTCCGTGCACTTAACCACTACACCAAACTGGCTCACCACTAACTCACTGGTTACTACAGACAGATAGCCTAACCTGGGTGGCCCGGGCTAGCCGGATCTCATCAGATCTCGGAAGCGAAGCAAGGTCACCCCTGGCTAATATTTGGATGGGAGACCACCAAGGAAGTTCAGGGTTGTTGGCTCAGAGGCAGGCAATGGCAGACTACCTCTGACCGTCTCTTGCCTTGAAAACCCAACGTTGTCGTCAGTCAGCTGCGAGTTGACAGACTAGCAGATAGGGATAGATGTATCACTTTCCAAATGGCAAGTTTTCTTGCCGGCCTTCATTAAAGAGAAGGCCGATGATAAGGCAGGCTGATGTAAGCACGGTTGACCTGCACAACAACAGCTCGATCCTGGGTCATTAGCCATTTGGGTTGCTTGGTAGGGTTTTTAAAGGTTCCCCACCCCCCCAACTATCATTGTGTATTTTAGTTTTCCCTATGGAAAGGTCTGGACATTTCTTTGTTTCTATCTGGATGGAATCATCGTTGCTGTTGGAGTGAGCGACTCAGCATGCCTGGACAAAGAGTGATTGACACATGGAATTCACTGCCACAGGAGGTGGTGGCAGCTACAAGCACGACCGGCTTCAAGAGGGAATTAGATAAGCATATGGAGCAGAGGTCCATCAGTGGCTATTAGCCACAAGGTATAGATAGGGACTCTGGGGCAAGGGATGCTCTGTCATCTTGGTGCTTGGGGGGGCCAACAGTGGGAGGGCTTCTAATGTCCTGGCCCCACTGGTGGACCTCCTGATGGCACTGGTATTTCTGGCCACTGTGTGATACAGAGTGTTGGACTGGATGGGCCTTTGGCCTGATCCAACATTGGCATCTCTTATGTTCTTATGACACTGGGGGGTGCTACATCACTTTAACTAAGAACATGCTTAAAACATTAGCACTCTTGCAATATTTTGTTTATTTAACCGTGTCTGGTAACTGACACCTCTTCCTCTGAATTATTGCATCAAAATGTCTGTGCTGTAGCAATCTTGAGCATGCTGTTGATGACGCAGCAGCAGCAGAAGGGGAAGAGGAAGCAGAAGACAGCCAGTTCCACTGTGGGCCTGATAGAAGCCCTCCGGCAGGAGAGGGCGGGGTTTGGGGAGGGGAGGGGCCTCAGCTTGGTACAATGCCACAGAGTCCACCCTTCAAAGCAGCCATTTTCTCCAGGGGAGCTGGTCTCTGTCAGCTGGAGATCCGTTGTAAAAGTGGGGGGACTCCAGGACCCACCTGGAAGCTGGCAACCCTACACACACATGATGCCGGGCAAGCTGGCCATTCGTAATAGGGAAAGTACTCTTTAGCTTAGGCTTCACTCTCTCCTTTTGACTACAGCCTAAAGATGAACTGGATCTACTTGAATGAATGTAAGTTTACCTTTTTTTGCAATATACTCCTTGGGAGATTTATTGACTGCACTCGGTCTCGCGCTTCTATAACTGGGCAAAACCCTGCTTTATTAACCAAATATCTCAATAGTTGCTACGGCTTCTCTGCTGAGGCAATAAAGACATTTGGTTTGATATTTGACGTCGATGATGAAGTCTGTCTACTCCCAGCTCTGTTTCAAAGCCTTTGGGTTGGATCCAAAGGTTGTTTTCCATTAACAGAAGGCACTTCAGTCCGTGGGGAAAGACTTTCCCACCTCCTCCCTCCTACTGCAGCTCGCTCAGTTCCCCCAAAGCTTCCTCCCTGGGTCAGGGACCCACAGAAAGCGCGCAATGGGCAAATTGGGGAGGCGGGCTGTGATGAGGTGGAGAAAACGGCAATAATCCCCCTGCCAAGAATCGAAATGTCTTAAGGAGGGCAGAGAACTCATGACCAATGCTCCCGCTAAGCTTTGAGATCTTGTGAGCAAAAAATCTACTTTGTGAGCTACTGATGTTAAAGTTGTGAGCGAGCTGTCAGGTTCCCTGTGCATTTTACAGCTCGCCTGCCACTGAGAGAGGAGGTTCCTCTCTCTTTGATGTGCCGGAGGCTTGTCACCTTAGTGGGGCCAAATGCCCTGGTTTCTCAAATGTCTGTTATTCTGTTTTTCTTGCTATGTAGAGGTTACGTGTCTGGGGGGGGGGGGAGGCAACTGTTAGTTTTGGCGGAAGGGAGGCTCTGGGAGAGGTATGTGCTTAGTGGGGGGGATAAAAGGTAAAGGTTCCCTTGCTCGAAAGCCAGTCGAATCCGACTCTAGGGTTGTGGTGCTCATCTCTGTTTCCAAACCGAAGAGCCAGCGCTGTCCGAAGACGTTTCCGTGGTCATGTGGCCGGTATGTCTAAACACCAAGGCGCACGGAACGCTGTTACCTTCCCACCGAAGTGGACCCTATTTATCTACTTGCAATTTCTTGCTTTCTAACTGCTAAGTTGGCAGGAGCTGGAACTAGAGATGGGAGCTCACTCCGTCATGCAGCACCCAGGTCTCGAACTGCTGAACTACCGACCTTCCACAGCCTGCAGTTCAGCGTCTTAACCACTTGAGCCAATTCTGACGGGCAAATACCGTGAGGAGATTGGGTCCTGATCTTTAGTGCCTTTACTTGAACACACTATACCTGTAACCTTTGCACATTCAGCTTCAGTCCTAACAATAGATCGTGTCCAGTATGGTATCTATCAACGTCTCAATAAAAGTTAGCTTTCTTCGAACTGAGTGGTGTTGAGAACTGATTTAACCAGGATTTTGACACGAGTGATTTGGCTGCTGCATAAATAAGTTTGCTCTGGAGCCATCCCTTCCTGAGCAAAGACAAAAATGTGTGAGCCGGAGGCTAAAAAAATATGAGCTAGCTCACACTAACTTGGCTTAGAGGGAACACCGCGAGTCATGTCATGTCCTAAAGGTTTCTGAAACTTTGTGGAAGCCTCTGAGTTGCTCAGATGACACTTGGACATCAAAGCGTGCACGCCACAGGCTCTCTCGTGACTCTTCCAGCCCTCACAGACCGCCCCAGTCTTCAGAGCATGACAACAGCAGCCTGCAAAATCTGCAAAACACAAAAGCAACCCCCCCCCCAAGAAAAAGAATGTGCTGAAAAGCAAAAGGGACAGGAACATAGATTTGGGAAACAAAATTAATGAACAGTAATTATGGATGGAGAAAAGGAGTCACTCATCAGGTACTGCCTTGACATTTTTTGAGTGGGTTGCTGAGAAGGTGGAGAGACTGCCAGCAGAGAAGTTTTGTTTTTCAGACAGCCACATAACACTGCACCTTTGAAGGCGGTGGGGGGGGGGAACACACTGAATTTCTGGAAAGTTCCTGCAAGTCTGCAGACATGTCAGGCCCTTATCTGCTTGCTCCGGCCGCCAGAGGTTTGGCGCACACATCCACCATGGAACTGTGCATTTGCTTCTCTCATCTTGCTGTTTCACACATTACACCACAAAACCCCCCAGCTTGTCTCTGCATGTACGTTAATACGAAGCCATAGCCAGTCCAATCCTTGCTCTTTTCCGAGTGTCCCTGTAGGATATTTGCATTTCCAAATGCTAGTTTCCATATTCATGGTGTTCTAAAGGATCTGTTGCATCAGAAAAGCAATGTGCCTCATAGCAATGTGAAGTAGCAGGAGATATTTGTTTAATTCCTTTATATACATACATACATACATACATACACTTTCAACTTATATACCGCTCCTTCCCGAGGGCTCGGAGCGGTTTACCGAGACATTTTTTAAATCATCCTAACTAGGGCCACAGTGCAAGGGGGGGTAAATGCCTACCAGGCACCCAAACAGCAGGGTTCTTTCCGTGGTGGGTTCTTTCCCGTTTCCAGGCGATGGTGTCTCTGCGGAGATCTTCCTTCCACAGCGACTCCCTCTGGAGTGGACCTCGCGGCACACGACTATGCGACGGCTGCAGCAACCGACCTCCATCCCATTGGCTCCAACCGCGCCACGTCGTCACGTCGCCGTGCTTCCCGGACCAATCTCCGTCTGGGTCGTTCGCTGCTCTCCCCAAATAGGGGCTCACAGCAGCTTGCTTCATTCTCTTCTCTTCCAGTTTATTCTCACACCAACCCTGTGAGAGTACTTAGGTTGAGAGTATGACTGGCCCAAAGTCACCCGGCCAAGTTCCACAGCACAAGTGGATCTCCCAGCTACTAGTCTGACACTCTTAACCACTACACCCCGCTAGCTCTCATATTGTGCCACGGGCTTTCTTAGGTGACAACCTACTTCCTCAGCTGTATGTACTAAATCCTGTGTGCAAATAGTTCCTAACCAGTTCAGCATAGAAAAGAGAGTGGGTTGCCAGCCGGCCACCACCTGGGACTTGGAGAGCTCCTGGAGTTAGACTTGATCTCCAAGCGACAGAGATCAGTTCCGCCTGGGCTTTCTTAGGTGACAACCTACTTCCTCAGCTGTATGCACTAAATCCTGTGTGCAAATAGTTCCTAACCAGTTCAGCATAGAAAAGAGAGTGGGTTGCCAGCCGGCCACCACCTGGGACTTGGAGAGCTCCTGGAGTTAGACTTTTCGCCCCACACTGGTCCCGGGATAAACGGATGCTGTTATAACCAAGGTATTGTGTTGCGAGTTGCACTCTGATAAAACCAGGGATGAGATCCAAGTGCGGAAAGGACCAATGATTGCTTGGAGGATGGACCGTATGGCATTACACCCCCCACTGAGGTCCCTTCCCTCCCCAAACGCCACCCAACCTAGGCTCCAACCAACCCCCAAATCTCCAGGAATCTCCCAACCTCGAGTTGACAACCCAGAAAGAGACCTCTCAGTCAAACGTCTCTGCTGTTGCTTCAAGGATTATTCTTCCCTGACAAACGGGCTCCCACCCCAGGGCTCTATGGATCTGACCCATATTCCACACAAAAGATACGTAATCAGATATCCTGACACAGGGGTCTTGTTGTAGAAAAAGAGCTGCCGGAGCTCATTAGCATAACTCATTAGCATAACTTATTTGCATATGCCACGCCCCCTGACATTACCG
>NW_015173236.1:5313-9154 GCF_001447785.1 Gekko japonicus | reverse complement strand
TTCTCTTCCGGAGCTCCGTACCTGAGAGCTCCCCCCCGACTAGAGCCCTGTCCTGACATATTTCAAATCTTGAAAAGGAGAGCTGAGTAGAAGGTGATTTCGAAGGGGGGTTGTGCTGCGGTGAGAGGTGGGGTCAAACCTTTCTCCTCCTATCCTTTCCCCAGTAGGTATCTTCTTCTTCCGTTTGGTGCAGTGGTTAAGTGCACGGACTCTAATCTGGGAGAACTGGGTTTGATTCCCGAGTCCTCCACTTGCAGCTGCTGGATGACCTTGGGCAAGCCATAGTTCTGTCAGAGCTGTTGTCTCAAGGACAGTTCTCTCAGCCCCACCCACCTCCCAGGGTGTCTGTTGTGGGGAGGGGAAGGGAAAGGAGTTTGTAAGCCGCTCTGAGACTCCGAGTGAAGGGCAGGGTATAAATCCAATCTCCTATTCCTCCTCCTCCTCCTCCTCCTCCTCCTCTTCTTCCCCCCCATATGGCATTCACCCCAATGCATGCGAGGGAGGCAGGTACCATCTGTGTCTAGCTTTTCCCCTAATATCTGAGTGTGTTTCGGGGAGGGGGGAGCTATTTCTGTCAGCAAAATGGCACAAGGTAGAAGAGAAGGGGTTTAACCCTTCTCCACAGCTGAGACCCCAATTCATATTACTCCCCCCACAGACGCTGGCCCTTTCTGCACTCTCCTTTTAATCCACATTCAACGCAGTGTCCTCCAAGCAATTCTGCACTAAAATCGAGTTCAGCCTTCTCTTGATTCTGGGTTCCCCCCCCCCCCATTCTGCATTACATCCCCTCAGGGCTTTTTTTGTAGAAAAAGCCCAGCAGGAACTCATTAGCATAATAGGCCACACCCTGACACCAAAGCTCATTAGCATATTAGGTCGCAGCCCCGTGTTGCCAGAAGTGTGGTCATCCAGCCACACCCACCTTTTGCTACTTATTCTGTTTACCTTGTTTGTTGTCAAAACCCAGGGCCTTTTTTTTGTAGCGGGGACTCCTTTGCATGTTAGGCCACACACGCCTACTGTAGCCAATCCTAATGAGTTTCTGCTGTTGGGTGTGGCCTATTATGCTAATGAGTTCCTGCTGGGCGTGGCCAACTCAGGAGCCAGCCGGAACTCCGTTCCTGCCCAAAAATAGCCCTGCATCCCCTCCCTTCAGTGGTCAGCCCGGTTTCAGCCTGCTGTTGCCCCGGGTTTATTTGGATACTGTTTTGCCCTGGACTTAAATTGCCTCAGCTTGAACACTGACAGGCAAATGCAGAAAGGACCGCTCTTTAAGACTCAGAAATGTGTCGGGTGATCTGATATATCCTTGGAAGGAAACCAAATGGGCTTATTTCCAGTCTGCCTTTTATACAGGAGCTGGGCTAGTTTAGTCAGAGCCTAATTAATTACTCACGGCCAAACTAGAGAGGTCATGGGAAACCTTTTTAATATATATCCCGCTGTTCTTTAAAGGGCCACTGCCATGAATCTTCCGTTTCAGCCACAGTTGTGGGATGGGGAGATTTAACCCTTTCCCCCTGCACTCTGTCTTCAGTCTAAACCTCCCCAGAACTGCTATTTTCCATGTTCGAGACCTATATTTGTGCTTCCATGGGGTGAATAGCAGGTCCAGGGAAAATCCAGATCATGGAAGAGAATAAGGGAAATTATTAGGTTCCCCCTTCCCTCCCCCCTCCCTCCGAGATGGCTCCAATTCTCATCTACAGCGTTTTAAGAGCAGGGAATCCATGCATGGATCACCCGTCCGCTTGTCTAGTTTAGCCACCAGTGAGTCTCTTCTCTTGGCTCAGTCATCAAAGGATTGATAGGTGAATGCTGCAGGTGCAGCTGCCCCAGAAGGGCAAATAACACCCACTAGGACCATTTGGGGCTGGGAAAGCAACGTGGGGGGGGGAAGCTGAGGCCCTTCTTCCTCCCACAGGGTTGCCAACTTCCAGGTGCGTGTGACTGCAGCCAAGGTGAGGTTAATTCTTTTAACTTTTTCCTCAGTTAAGAGCCTGGGGGCCATACCAAATCCAGTACTGTTACTTGAGAAGCAAGTTAGTTAAAGGTAAAGGTTCCCTTGCTCGAAAGCCAGTCGAATCCGACTCTAGGGTTGCGGTGCTCATCTCCATTTCAAAGCCAAAGAGCCAGCGCTGTCCGAAGACATTTCCGTGGTCATGTGGCCGGCATGACTAAGCACCAAGGCGCACGGAACGCTGTTACCTTCCCACCAAAGTGGTACCTATTTATCTACTTGCAATCTATTGCTTTCGAACTGTTAGGTTGGCAGGAGCTGGAACTAGAGACGGGAGCTCACTCCGTCATGCGGCACACTCGGGTCTCGAACTGCTGAACTACTGACCTTCCACAGCCTGCAGTTCAGCGTCTTAACCACTTGAGCCACCGCAGCTCCTTGAAGCAAGTTAATACCTCTGCAAAAAAAAAGGCATTCTACTAGCTTCTTCTAGCCCAAATGATGATCCCTTATTTTGACTCACCTGATCTGGTCACATGGATCGACGTTGTGGCTGCCTTGAGGCTATACTACTGCAATGCACTCTGCACGGGTCTGCCCTTGAAGACCACTCATAAACTCCAGTTAGTGGAGAATGCTGCAACCCCTTTACTACTGGGCACCAGGCAAGGACACATAGGTCACCTTCTCCAGACACCTCATTGGTTATCAATCGGTTACCAAGTTTAATTCAAGGTTCTGGTTATCCCCTACAAAGCCCTGAATGGCTTTGAACACAGACGCCCGCTGGACCCATTCATGTGCATTCTCAGTGGTGGCTCCCACCTTGTGTAATGGCCTGGTTGAGGTCAGAAAGGCCCCCACATTTCTACCATTCTGCAGAATATGTACAAATGATAATGCTTAAGAGGGTATTAAAAAAGAGAGAGACATTAGAACAGCAGAAGAATGAACAGCTCAGAAGGATGTCTTTATAATGGAACAGGATATTGTGGTGGTAGGACTTCCAGTCAATGGCGACACGCTAGCAGACACCTTTCTCGGACCTATGGGAGGCGATCTGCGCGCCAGCGGTAAGGAGGGGTGCGATTGTCCGTCACACACACACCCCTGGAGCCTGTGCTAAAGGCTCCTTGCCATGGGACTTTGGAAGGGTGGCCTCTTCGCCAGCATGATGCTGGTGAATTGAGGCACTCTCCTGCCTTGACGGTCCTGCCGCTGCTGCGTCCGCATGGAAACAGAGCCGCCGGCCGGGACAAGCATTAGAGATCAGGTGATTTAAACATGATCAGGCGAGGTCTACGGACCAACAATGAACTATAAGTCAAGTGAAATCGAAATGCCAAAAATCTAAAAGAAAGCCCCCTGGGAATGGCGAGATGAGTGAGCGGGGCCCCTCCCATACGCGTAACTAAAGCAGCAATTCCATGAGGGGGGGCTGAAGCATAAACGTTGAAATAAGTTTTGAGAGACTTACCAGCACATAGAAAAGCACTTGGGCGAACTTCAGAGACTTCAGCAAGTTCTACTAAAAGTAAATAATCCACAATCATGGCGGGGGGGGGGGGGGGGGAAAATGGGGGGGGGGGGGGATGGAGAAAGAAAGGCAAGCAAAATTGAAACTAACAGGGAGCCGGAGTCCCCGGATGGAAGATTCTACAGAGCTTTCCAAACTCTTAGCAGACACCAAGAGCCTTCTACTGGACCAGATGACAAACGTTAATCAGCAGCTGACAATTTTGAACCAGAACCTTGCAGATCAGCAGCTCCAACTGGCTGAAACCACAAAAAAGATGGAGCAAACAGCTGAGAAAGTGAAGGAAATAGATGATAAGACTATAAGAGTTAAGAAAATGTTCAAATGCTGGAAAAGAAACA
>NW_015173236.1:4976-5132 GCF_001447785.1 Gekko japonicus | reverse complement strand
CTCTGTCTACATCAAAAAAAATAATCTGCCTGGAGAGATTGTGGTTAGATTCTCGAAGAGACATGTGAGGGACTTAATCTTGAAAGCAACTACAGGATCACTTCTAAAAATAGGAGGAAATACCATCAGAATTCTAAAAGATATCCCATTTGAAAT
>NW_015173236.1:0-4090 GCF_001447785.1 Gekko japonicus | reverse complement strand
AATTTAAAAAAAATCCCCCTCGGGGTTTAAAAAAAATAGAAGAAGGATATTGTGGTGGTAGAAAATGCTGTCAAGTTACAGTTGACCTATGGTGACCCCACAGAGTTTTCAAGCCAAGAGTGTTTGCCATTGCCCGCCTCTGCACAGTGACCCTAGACTTCCTTGGTGGTCTCCTACCCAAATGCGAACCAGGACTGTCCCTGCTTAACTTCTGAGATGTGACAAGATCAGGCTAGCCTGGGCCATCCAGGGAAGGCAGGATGAGATGTAGTCCACTAAAATGGTTATCACCTGCCTGTACTGCGCTGCCTTTACCTTGTAATCCACTTTCTGTATTGCTTGTAGTACAGCTGCCTTGAATAATTTGTTATCACATTGTTCTCTTAATCCCGTAGATTTGGTCCAATTGCATTGTTCATTGGTTGTCCTACGCGATCCGATTGCGCTGTTCATACCCTGCAGTCTAACTTGAACCTCAGTGATAAAGGCAGACTATAAATAAAGCCAATAAAACAAAAATTGATTCAGGTGGGTAGCCATGTTGGTCTGAAGCAATACAACAAAGATTGAGTCCCGTGGCACCTCTAAGACCCACAGAGTTTAATTCTGGGTATGAGCTTTCCTGTGCATGCACACGAAAGCTTACACCCGAAATTAAACTTTGGCTGCGAGCACACACAGTAAATAATCCATGATCAATGCACTTTCCAACTGGATTTTGCCAGTTCACACAGTAAAATCCAGTTGGAAAGTGCACCGAAAGTGGATTGTAAGTGGATTATTTCGTGTGCGTGATTGCAGCCTCGGTTGGTCCTAATGGTGCCCCTGGACTCAAAAAACAAAAACTGACACACAACATGCACAGAAAAGAATTCGATTTGCAAGATAACTTTAGAGAACCAAACTTCCAAGATTCGGGCAAATGCTTTAGCAATTCCGTCTCGGTATGCGCACACAAACACTAGGTGTATTCAAAATGATTTTAAAGGGAAGACAGCTTGTCATTGTTGCTCTTCAGAGCAGAAATTTTGTCTACTGAGCTAAATTTATATCACCCTCCCGAGAAGCTTTTGCTTGACCTTCGGCTGTTACCGTATGTAAATGACAATTAGCAGTGGGCCAGCTGTTATTAACCCACAAACTATGCCGCTGAAACAGAAGCAGGATTATTGTGAGCGAATTAAGGAAAAAAATCATTTAGTACATGGCTGAGTTTGATTAACAGCTGTTGAAGTGTGATACTGAAGCAACCCAAGGGGAACAACTGTTCGGATAACTAGACATTTAAAGTCCAGTAGCACCTTGGCTGGTTTTGACTCTGACACGGGAAAATCTGCAGTCCAGAAAAAGAGCTACCTCTAACCCCAGCGTCCCCAACGTGGGTACCTCTGGGCACCATGGCAGCTACTGACACCTTTCCTAGCATCCACCAAGTATTTCTAGAATATGGGTGAGGCCAGATGGGGCTACAAGGTTTCGGAGGGGCCATGGGAAATTTGATTGGCTGTGCAGATTTTTGAAAATGTTGCTTTGGCAGCAGCTGCCACCACGCCACAGGGATTTTCACTGTGTGACTGAAGGTAAATTGTGGCAGCTAATCTGCAGCTGCCTCCACCTCCTGCAGCAGCTAATTTGCAGCAGCCATTTTGTGGCTGCGCCCACCAGACTATATCAGAGATCCAAAGGAGCCCACGGGCTCAGAAAGGTTGGAGACCCCTGCTCTAAGTGCAGGCACACTTCATCAGATAAATTAAACTTGGTTGGCCTGAAAGGTGCCACTGGACTCAGACTTAGTTGTATTCAGGGGTCATTTCCGGCCGGAACACACTGGAACGGCGCTCCAGCAGTAAGGAACCCAGGGGCAGGGGGCCCCCGCCACCTTTCCTGGCCCGCCTGCTGAGGCGGACAGGCCAAGGAAAGCCTGCAGAGCCCCCACCACCACCTGGGGGGATTTAAATGTCTTTCCTTCCCTTCCCCATCTGGCATTCTAAACATGCCTGGGTTCCCTGCCCTTCCCTTCTCCAGCCAGTCCACCACGGCGGGCTGGCTAGGGAGGGGAAGGGGAGGCGGGCAGACATGCCCCCCCTTTTCCCTGAGCCTCTCTGCTTTTCCGGAGAAACTTGGGGAAGTGGGCGGGGATTTAAATGCCTTTCCTTCCCTTCCCCAGATGGGGAAAGGAAAGAAAGGCATTTTAAACATTGTCAGGGGGTGTGGCATATGCAAATGAATTATGCAAATGAGCTCTTCCACCTCTTCTTCTATGAAATGACCCCTGGTTCTATTGCTTCAGACCAACATGGCTACCCACCTGAAGGCACCACATTAAACCGCATGGAATGGAACTCCAGTTATCTGATGAAGTGTGCATGCACACAAATGCTTATGCCCAGAATTAAACTTTGTTGGTCCTAAAGGTGCCACTGGACTCAAACGTTGTTCTAGTGCTCAAGAGAGCCACTCAATGAGTATCATTGCTTATATGACAACTAACCTACTCAGGAGCAATTCTACTGACCTGTCTAGGATTGTTCTAAGAAAAAAGAAATGATTTATAGTTTGTACCTGCAGCAAACATGGTTCATCTAGATGATACATTAGGCAGAGTTTATATATTTATGCCCTGCTGTATCCCAGGGACTCAGACAGCTTAACACCAGTTTTTCCATATGTATTTCTGTACTCAAAAGGCTCACAAACCAAATATTTTGCAATCATTTATAATATGATAGAAACCTGGAGTCCAGACCTGAATTCCAGATGTGGTGTGGACGGTGTCACTCTAGAGCTCTGCCACGCAAGTAGAGGGATCTTCACTTCTAGATCCTGGAATGCTCCTAATCGCCTCCATCAGCACCAGCTCTCAATAGAAGGTAAAGGTAAAGGTTCCCTTGCTCGAAAGCCAGTCGAATCTGACTCTAGGGTTGCGGTGCTCATCTCCGTTTCAAAGCCGAAGAGCCAGCGCTGTCCGAAGACGTTTCCGTGGTCATGTGGCCGGCATGACTAAACACCAAGGCGCTCGGAACGCTGTTACCTTCCCACCGAAGTGGTACCTATTTATCTACTTGCAATTTCTTGCTTTCGAACTGCTAGGTTGGCAGGAGCTGGAACTAGAGACAGGAGCTCACCCCATCTTGCGGCACCCGGGTCTTGAACTGCTGAACTACTGACCTTCCACAGCCTGCAGTTCAGCGTCTTAACCACTTGAGCCACCGCAGCTCCTTTCTCAATAGAAAGGCACCCACAAAGATGCCACAGAGAAGAGTGAGACTGGTGAAAAGCCTGGTCCAGGTGTGACATCTCTGGAAATCTTCCCAGAAGGTAGGTAAGATCTTCACTAGGGCTACCAGCTTTTAAACTGGTCCCTCTAAGATCAGTTCGATCCGCAGCAAATACCAGGTGATGTTATTGACTTCCATGCCACAAAATCATCAGATGTCCATTTCTGCACATTAAGCCCCAGTCAGGACACTTTTTTCTTGACATCCCTAACCATCATTCCTCTCTTAGATAGAGTCGTGTTCCTTATATGCTTGCCTAAGCAGATGCCCTAGGACAAGATACAGTTGAAATCCTGGAGAAGACACAAGACAGTGATATGTTATTAACCAGAAAGGAGGAGGAGGAGAGTTGTTTTTTATATTCCTCTTTCCTCTAAAGGAATCTCAAAGTGGCCTACAATCGCCTTTTCCTTCCTCTCCCTACAACAGACACCCTGTGAGGTAGGTGGGGCTGAGAGACTTCTAAGAGAACTGCTCTTGAGAGAACAGCTCTGATGGAACCTGTGATTGACCCAAGGTCATGCCAGCAGGCTTCATGTGGAGGAGGGGGGAATCAAAACTTGGTTCTTGTTATATACTGAGATCGAAGCAGCATTTCAAAACAATGATTTCTTTATTCAGCTCAGAACCCAACAACACTCATAGAACGATCCAACTTTATACATTTTGAACTAGCAAGGCCACACCCCCTAGTACAGTAATGTCCAATCACGATAGAGAGCTTAGGACCAATGGAATTCGTTCCCGCCGAAAGTCAGAGTCTCTCCGGATTGGTCTGTCACCTCACAGCGACCAATCCGACTGCAGGCTTT
>NW_015173235.1:145344-172872 GCF_001447785.1 Gekko japonicus | reverse complement strand
TAACTTAACAGATGACTGCTTCTTAAATGTAACCTGCTCCAGAGTGAGCTCATCAAGCAGCGTGGTGATCCTAGCACCTGAGGGCAGAACCACCAATGTGGTCTAGAGAGAGGTCCTTCCGTAGAGAGGAAAAAAAAGTATGTATGTCTCACTTTATTTCTTACACTACAATCTTCTCCATTAGAATTCCTACAACAAATGTCACATTTCAAATTTCACATCATCAGTATTATAACTGGATTTACAGAACTTGAATACCGTAGCGAAGCACGGGTATCAGGCTAGTATCAACACAGAATGCACAGTAGATTGCCCTTCTTTTGAAACAGTCTGCATTCTGCTGTATCAGTACTCGTAGTAGATGAGAGAAAGTTGTGTGAATGTGTAAGCAGATGTTTGCTGATAACAGAAGGCTGTTTGTTCATGGATTCTCTCAGAGCATTTTTTATAGCTGAGTTGCTCAGTAAAAACCAGGAGTCTGGACGAGCTTCACTAACTATAATAAAGGAGTAGCTTACCAGAAAATTAACTAGTTTTGTCAGGCAGCCATTCACGCATTGTTCACAGCAAAGGGCTGATATATTTAATTTATAAGGAGCTTTTTGGTTTCATATCTACTGGGATACCAATATGCACAGTTTTGGAGTCAGTTTTTCTTCCACATGTGCCTTCAATGATGAGGATTTTCAAGGAAGAGTGCTAGTATTATTGGTGGCACTAAAATACTGATATATTGTTGGAGCTTTGTAACAATACATGTGTGAGGTTCTCTGAATTTCCAGCTTTCATTTATAAGAAAAAGTAAGTCTCTAGCGGTTTCCCTCACTGAGGTATGCCTTTTTTCTTATATCTCTGTGAGGGAGAAGGCTAGAGATTTACTTTTTGAAAAAATGAAAATTGGGAGTTCAGAGAACTTCGTAAGCCCTATTGTTCTAATGCTCCAGGGATAGAATGGTATTTTAGTGCCTTAAAAAAGGAAAGAAAAAGAAATCACTCATCTTCAGGGGGGAGAGGGGAAGGAGTAGTTTGACCACAACAGTTCAATCATTGAAAAGTGGGCTGGAGGTAAATGGGAGTGGGGGGGACAAACAAAACTGACAGAAATACTATGCACAGGAAAAAGGCAAAAGCTGACTCAAAACTGGTTTCCAGAAAACCATAGGGGTAAAAGTGGTCTTAAATGAACCAGAAAAAACTAGGGGGGGGGGACAAAAAAGCCCAAAGTGAAAACTAAAGACACAAAAATGTGTGTGCAAATCAGGGGATAAATCAAAGTAGTGTGGGGCCAGAACTGACAAAAAAACACCAAAACCATGCAGAAAAGCCACGAGATCTCTTTGTCAGCAGTACTTTGAAAGATTATTACTAGATAATTTATACAAATGTTATCAGCAAAATGGTTGTAGTATGGTATTTCATGGTGGTGGTGCCCCTAAAGGAAACAGGTACTTGAAAAGCCTCATGGTGGAAACTTTTGCAAATGGGATGTTCTAATAACTGGGAAAAATGGATTCTTTAAAATAATTGGCCAATGGCAAAAGAATCTGTTTAATGAGATGTGACTCTTTCTCCCATCCAGCCTAGAAAATTCCTGTTTAACTTACCCTGTTTACCTTAAGACAGCAATCCTATGTATACGTACTCAGGAATAAGTTCAATTAAACTGAAGAGCAATTATTTTTTGTAAACTTGCACAGGATCAGGTTGCCCACTTCTTGGGCACCAATTGTTATGCACTGAACTTTCCGACTTAAGTTGTGAAAGTAAATAGATATGATAAAATCTTTACACTGGTTTAAATAGATGAAAATAATGTATCTGTGCAATTTTTTGTATATGTAAGTAAATTTTCTAGAACTTCCATTGCTCATATATTGATGTAGGAAACTTACTGTTTTTATTTAGTACGTATGTCTCACTTCATCCTTTACATAACAATCTTTCTACAACAAATGTTACGTTTCAAACTTCACATGATCAGTATTATAACTGGATTTACAGAACTTGAATACCGTAGCAAAGCACGGGTATCAGGCTAGTATCAACACAGAATGCACAGTAGATTGCCCTTCTTTTGAAACAGTCTGCATTCTGCTGTATCAGTACTCGTAGTAGATGAGAGAAAGTTGTGTGAATGTGTAAGCAGATGTTTGCTGATAACAGAAGCCTGTTTGTTCATGGATTCTCTCAGAGCATTTTTTATAGCTGAGTTGCTCAGTAAAAACCAGGAGTCTGGACGAGCTTCACTAACTATAATAAAGGAGTAGCTTACCAGAAAATTAACTAGTTTTGTCAGGCAGCCATTCACGCATTGTTCACAGCAAAGGGCTGATATATTTAATTTATAAGGAGCTTTTTGGTTTCATATCTACTGGGATACCAATATGCACAGTTTTGGAGTAAGTTTTTCTTCCACATGTGCCTTCAATGATGAGGATTTTCAAGGAAGAGTGCTAGTATTATTGGTGGCACTAAAATACTGATATATTGTTGGAGCTTTGTAACAATACATGTGTGAGGTTCTCTGAATTTCCAGCTTTCATTTATAAGAAAAAGTAAGTCTCTAGCGGTTTCCCTCACTGAGGTATGCCTTTTTTCTTATATCTCTGTGAGGGAGAGGGATAGAGATTTACTTTTTGAAAAAATGAAAATTGGGAGTTCAGAGAACTTCGTAAGCCTATTGTTATAATGCTCCAGGGATAGAATGATATTTTAGTGCCTTAAAAAAGGAAAGAAAAAGAAATCACTCATCTTCAGGGGGGAGAGGGGAAGGAGTAGTTTGACCACAACAGTTCAATCATTGAAAAGTGGGCTGGAGGTGAATGGGAGTGGGAGGGACAAACAAAACTGACAGAAATACTTTGCACAGGAAAAAGGCAAAAGCTGACTCAAAACTGGCTTCCAGAAAAACATTGGGGTAAAAGTGGTCTTAAATGAACCAGAAAAAACTAGGGGGGGGGGGACAAAAAAGTAAAAAAGATGCAAAAATGTGTGCAAATCGGGATAAATCAAAGTAGTGTGGGGCCAGAACTGACAAAAAAACACCAAAACCATGCAGAAAAGCCACGAGATCTCTTTGTCAGCAGTACTTTGAAAGATTATTACTAGATCATTTATAAAAATGTTATCAGCAAAATGGTTGTAGTATGGTATTTCATGGTGGTGGTGCCCCTAAAGGAAACAGATACTTGAAAAGCCTCATGGTGGAAACTTGGTGAATTTGCAAATGGGATGTTCTAAACTGGGAAAAATTGATTCTTTAAAATAATCGGCCAATGGCAAAAGAATCTGTTTAATGAGGTGTGACTCTTTCTCCCATCCAGCCTAGAAAATTCCTGTTTAACTTACCCTGTTTACCTTAAGACAGCAATCCTATGTATACGTACTCAGGAATAAGTTCAATTAAACTGAAGGGCAATTATTTTTGAGTAAACTTGCACAGGATCAGGTTGCCCACTTCTTGGGCACCAATTGTTATGTACTGAACTTTCCGACTTAAGTTGTGAAAAAGTAAATAAATATGATAAAATTTTTACACTGGTTTAAGTAGATGAAAATAATGTATCTGTGCAATTTTTGTATATGTAAGTAAATTTTCTAGAACTTTCATTGCTCATCTATTGATGTAGGAAACTTACTGTTTTTATTTAGAATGAATTAGAATCGAATTTCTTAGTTTTACATTTGCTTGACAGCAGAGGAATGTTAATAAAAGAATTCAAATGCTATAGTTCTGTAAGAATACAACAAATTATGTTGAAGTTCAAGTACACTTCTACCATTTCTGTAACAGGTACATAGTAGGTCACTTAATAGTATGGAATACGCTGTAGAAAATGTTATCAAGACACTTCTTGTATCAGCTAATGTTGAAAGTGTAAAATAAGAGTCCAGTGGCATCTTTTGGGGGGAGACAGTGTAATGTGGCAGCAAAGGTTCTTTATTGCCAGTCTGTCATGGAAGCTTGTTTAGGTGTCTTTGGGCCAGTCACACAGTTTCAGCCTAAATTACCTTACAGGATTGTTGTAAGGATAAAATAGGAGAGGGGATTGATGTATGCCACTTTGGGTCTCCATTAGGGAGAAAGGTGGGATATAAATGAAGTTAATAAACAAATGACGTGTTCAGGAAGTATTTAATCTCCAAAGCTGCAAACAATAGAAATATGTGTTTGATTGCATGTGAGGGAGATCTGACACAAAGAGGCCAGTGTAAACAATGTCCACTGGATTACACCCCTCACACGCACATACGTTTCTGTTGTCTGCAGCTATAAATATTGCCATTTTTAAAAAGCCATTTTAGCACAGTGACACTACAGTCCGATCCATTTCCCAGGGAGTATATAGCTCCCTTTAGGACTGCCAAGTTAGAGTGGTTTACTAAAAAGAAGTTCAGAAATGTGTAGTACAATTAAAAGTGATTTTAATATGGACCACATCTTTTATCATGACTGTCATGTGCTATTGATGTTTTTCTCAATTAATTTATATATAGTTGTGTCTCTCCAGTGGAGATGCAAATAATACATACATTGTTAGAAGTAACACTTCTTTGTAGCGTTCTGCATTTTCAATAAGCATAATACGTTTTAAAGCCAAATGCAGTCTAATAAATTAGAATCTTCATGCATTGGTCCCATATTGGTTTATAATGCAACACTTGTATGTTCTGAGTCAGAAAAACCAAGAGGCAGAATTAATGTATTTCATTTTGGGGATAGCTATATAAATGCTAACACTTTAAATATATGCAAATTGTTTACTTAGAATATGCTTGACTCCTGAGACTTGTCTGAAAATGGAATCAGTGGTGTACAATTGTATTTTATTCCTTTAGCCAGTATTGCAAACAAAAGAAATAGGAAACAAATACTTTGTATACCAACATGGACATGAGTATATGTAACGTCCCAGGACTCTTGGAGGATTGGCTACATTAGGGGTGTGTCGCCTAATATGCAAAGGAGTTCCTGCTACAAGAGCCCTGCTTGTCACTGATATCTGCCTCTGTAGTTGAGATCTGGAAGTTGCAAATGTTACAACTGATTTTTTTAAAAAGGGGGTCCAGAGGTGATCCAGGAAATTACAGGCCAATTTGACTAATTTCTCTTGTGGGTTGTAGATATTTTCTAATTTTTGTGTTGCTTTGAAAGCTGACAGTTTTTTTCTCTGTAACCACCATAAGCCTCACTCAAACATGTTACTGAAAAGAAGAAGAGTTAGATTTATACCCTGCTCTTCACTCAGAGTCTCAGAGCAGTTTACAATCTCATTCCCTTCCTCTCCCCACAATACACACCCTGTGAGGTAGGTGGGGCTGAGAGAGCTCTGAAAGAACTGCTCTTGAGAGAACAGCTCTGAGAGAACTGTGACTGACCCAAGGTCACCCAGCTGGCTGCATGTGGAAGAGTGGGGAATCAAACCTGGTTCTCCAGATTAGAGTCCGCTACTCTTAACCACTACACCAAATTGGCCCTCTGTGCCAGGGGAAGGGAGGCACTTGGTCAATAGATTTCTAGAGCAGAGGTGTCAAACTCATTTGTTATGAGAGCCGGATCTGACATAAATGTCACTTTGTTGGGTCGAGCCATGTGTGCCATAAAACATAATGTCAGGTACTGGAAATAGCCTCTGTGCCAGGGGAAGGGAGGCACTTGGTCAATAGATTTCTAGAGCAGAGGTGTCAAACTCATTTGTTATGAGAGCCGGATCTGACATAAATGTCACTTTGTTGGGCCGAGCCATGTGTGCCAGAAAAGATAATGTCAGGTACTGGAAATAGAATTGTATAAAGGACAGCAGCCGGTAAGCTCCGAGTTGATGTATCCTCACTGCAAGGCCCCATAGTCTGGGAGGGGGTACAGAGGAAAACCCACATAGGCAGACTGGAGAGGCAGCATTGCAGCGCAGGGCAGATGCTCCCATGATGCTTGACTGCTGCAGACGAAGTTGTTCTGCCATACTGAAGCCACAATGGAGTGATTCCACCCACTCCCTTCAGCACTCCCTCCCTTGCATCAGTTGCTTGTGGGCCACATAAGAGCCCTGGACAGGCCGGTTCTGGCCCCCGGGCCTTATGTTTGACACTCTTGCTCTAGAGTGTGCAAGTTGTTATGTGAAGGCGAGTCAGAATGAAAGCAGAAGATGCAGACACTAGACAGAGCTTGTGAACAGCAACCTGCATGGAGTTAGAAGTGCTGGTCCTCTTATTGGGTAATACTCTAATTCAGCTGCTGGTGGTAGCTATAGTACCAGAGAGAAGCAAGGAACCCCTCTGGAAGTTGGGTGAGCTCTGGAGAGTGGTGTATCACCAGGCGGAGATCAAGGACAGCCGCTGAGTGTCTTGACTTTTCAGAGTACATGAAGATGGAATAGTGTTTGTCGGGCCGCGCGGGGGTTTTTGTTTTGTCCCCCCCCCCCCCCCGTATAGATTTATGTTGTGGTTTTATTTGGAACAATGTGTGCAGGTCGGATTGTCAGTTTTGAAAAAAAAATTACAGAGCTGGAGAAACCTCAGAACAGCACTACCAAGATGATTAAGAGGTTGGGGAACATTTCCTGTGATGAAAGGCTAATGAGTCTGGGACTTTGCAGTTTAGAAAAAAGATGATGAAGGGGGGACATGATAGAGATTTATAACATTATACATGGGGTAGAGAAACTAGATGGAGAATTTTCTGTCTATCGCTCATTGAAGTTGATGGGAAATATAGATGGCTTTAAAATGGGATAAGGCAGATTAATGGCTACTGTCTGTGATGACTAGAGTAAACTTCCATATTCAGAGGCAGTCAACCTCTGAATTCTAGGAGGACAATGTCAGGGGAAAGCCTTGGCCTCTGTACCTTATTTGTTGGCTCTTCAGGTCTATTGTTTTGGTACTGTGAGGAACTGGATGCTGGACTAGATCGACCACTAGTTGATCCAGCATGGCTGTTTTTATGTTCTTAAATTACACTTTTTGTAATGGGGATTTGAATCTGGATCTTCCAGATTCTAGTTCCACTTTAACCACTGTACCATACTGGTTATAATTTGTTACTTGTTCAGTTTTTCCAGGTATTGGGATTTCTCAGCTTCATTTACAAAAGACAAAAATAGTTGGTTATCAATAGTGTGAAACATGGCAAATTAAGCATGAGCTTAAATTTAAAGCCGAGGTACAATATTGTTTTTTGTTTTTTTAAAGAAATTTGATTTGTTGTAAGGAAATCAGAATTTCCTGGCTCACAAAAGGCACGAGTGTATATCAGCATATGTTCCAACACAGACTTTGAATTTACTAATTCCAGGGTAGAAAGAATTTCTACCCAACACCTCTGATAGGCTGATTGGTTTCCTGTAACTTTTGACTTTGTTTAGGATTGTACTGCTAGCCTTTGTTCACAGTGAGTAAAATGGTACTTATAACAATGTATGTCAGTCCTCACAGACTTACTGTGGTGAGAAAACTGAATAAAAAGCTACAGTATACAAAAGCAACAATTAGTTTCATTTTGTTTTTGTTAATATAGCTTTAAAAATACAACTTCCTTTAAAAAATTCCAATGTGTTTAAGAATAATTATGTTTAAACATAATAGATTAAAGGATGCTTTCTTTTGAAATAGTAGCATTAATTAATCAATTAAATATTTGCACGTTAGCCAAACAGCTCCTTATTAATGTAGAATACAGATGATTCCTGAGGTGGGGTAGTGATATATCATATATCAGTGACATAGTTACTTATCTCATCTGGGTCAAGTAACACTTTAGTTAAGCTGCCTTATGAATGAGAACCACCTTCAGGTAGATGGGCTAGATTTTAACTTAATAAGACTGCAATACGTTCCTTGCAATATGTGTAAAAACAATTAAGGGACTTTTCAACCAGACTAAAAAACTGTGTTGTATTCATAGTAATTATTTCTGCTGTTCTCCCCCCCCCCCCCGGGGGGGGGATCATAGGAAGGTTTTCACTGTTCCCTAAAATTTTTCCATTTTTTTCAGTGGACAGTTTGCAGAAGTCTTCAGTCTTTTTTGTGCTATATATTTGGAATTAGTGAAATGGCTCTTAAGATAACGTTTTTCTGACTCAGAAAATATTTCACAGAGACTTTTCTTTCAGCTTTTCCCCAAATTTTCCTATTTTTCTATTTAAAAATGGAAGACGTTTGAGGACTTTTTAACACTATATGTTTTAAGTGTGAAAACATTTGCTTTAAGAAAGGTTTCACTCATTCTGAAAGAGAATATATTTCTTATGAACTTTTTTCACTTCTTTCCATCAGAAAAAATGGAAGACCACCCTTGGGTAGAGGAGAGACTTCTTTATGAATGCTTCTGCTCCTTCCCAGGTCTTCTATAAGTCAATTACATCTTCAGTGAAGTACTTTTTTCTGCCCTGAATCTACTGCCCATAAACTGCATTCTGTGTTTCTGAATTCTAGAATTAGTTTTTTTCCTCCCTAGGTATAGTTTTATAAATGTCTGTCATAGGAAAACTGCTATAATCCCTTGATCATTCTGGTTCCACTTTGCTTTTTCTCTGTCCTACTATATACTTTTGGAAATAAAAGCAATAATAACTGTACTTCTTATTCTAAATGTGGCCACTTCATAGCTCTGTACAACAGCATTATTTTCTAAATAAATAAAATTATGAGGCTGTCCATGTTGTTTTCTATCCCTTTCCTAAAATTGTAGCATAGAATTCGTTCTTTTGCCACTGCTGCACACTTATTTGCTGACATTTCATCCAGCACTACTCCAAGATCACTTTCCTGGTCAGTCACTGTCAGTTCAGTGTACATTTAAAGTTAGGATTTTCTCCCAAATTTGCAGCTACTCACATTGAGCCCAATTTGCCATGTTACCACCCGCTCACCCAGTTTGGAGAGATTTAATGCTCTTCATAATCAACTTTGGTAATCACCATCCTGAATTGTCACAGACCCCTCTCAGGAAGGTCAGGAGGAACACAGAGATGGGGGCTCCTGCTTCCGCCACCTTCTATGGCCTGTTTGGCTATTGCTTGCCTCTGAAATAGCAGGTAGCAGCCACCACCTATCACTTTGAGTTTGACAGGCCTTCTGTCTCTCTGAAGAACAAACACACAGAGGCCTACACATAACCCAGTCCTTTTTACAGCTGAGTGACAAAAGCTCTCCGAAACAAATACTAACTTTATTTGGTGAAAACAGTAAGATAAGAAAGTGGATGCAATTACTTGCAGGGGTGATATAAAAAGAATGGAAGGATTTCATATGCACTAGAGAATGCAAAACAGGTAAAAAAAGAATGTGAAACAGATAATAACACAACCTGAATAAACTGGTTCCCTAGCTTACTGACTTAAAGATCCTGAACCATGCCTGCCTAACATGGACCTATCCAGCAAGGAACCTCCTCATCTTTTGCTTCTGGGAAAGGAAAATGTGACGTTCCCTTCAGTGTTTTATTATATTTTTCTGTCACACACCCTTAATAGGGATGCCAACTTCCAAGTGAGATCTGGAGATCCCCTGAATTTACAGCTCATCTCCTGACTACAGAGATCAGTTTCCCTGGAGAAAATGGATGCCTTGGAGAGTGGACTGTATGGCATTGTACCCCACTGAGGTTCCTGTCCTCCCCAGGCTCCATCTCAAATCTCTAGGACTTTCCCATCCTGGAGGTGGCAACCCATTGTCCCTCCCCCGCTGATGACCTGGGGGACCTGGCAACCCTGTCCCTTGCATGAATAGATACTCTTTTCCTGCTCCAGATGGTGCTAAACCAACTAGTAGATTGCTCTTTGAGGAGAAACCCTATCTGTCTCTGTGAGGGCTTTGTTATTTGCTCGCCTGTTCTCCCTCTGAAGTGGAGGACGTCTCTGTGGGTTATTCCCAGGGCTATTTTTGGGCAGGAACGCACAGGAACGGAGTTCCGGCTGGCTCCCGAGTTGGCCGCGTCTAGCAGGAACTCATTAGCATAATAGGCCACACCCAACAGCAGAAATTCATTAGGATTGGTTACATTAGGGGTGTGTGGCCTAACATGCAGAGGAGTTCCTGCTACAAAAAAAGCCCCCCCCCTTTTTTTTTTGAGAAAAACATTTTATTGTCGGGTCATAACAACATGTCCAATATTATAACATTCCCTCATTTCTATTATAGCCCTTTCCCCTTCCTCCCTCCCTCCCCTTCTCCAGGCTTCCAGCAGTGATCCCACCTCTACCTAGTTTCATTTCTTGTCTAATCCTTTCTCCTAAAACAAAGTTTAATATATAATTATTATTTTAACTACCTTTTTCATATATTCTATCTTTTAGGTAACATTTCTTTAACTACCATCGTCTTCTGTTCAACTCTGTACACATTCTATTCTTAATAATTATTAAAGCACAATAAATTGTTCTTAACATCCCAGTATTTCTCTAGAAAGTCCATCCAGTCTGCAAAAAACTCTTCATCTTCTTTGTTGTTCCTTGTCAATTTGTCAATTTCTGCCATAAAAAGCATTTTTCTAACCCATTCCCAAACCTCAGGTACTCGGTCTTGTTTCCAATACTGAGCATAGGTCATTCTTGCCGTTGTAATCAAATACCATAACAATGTTCTCTTATTTACATTCACTTCCTCCATTTTAAGACCCAAAAGAAGTATTTCTGGTTCTTTTTTAAAGTTACATTTCAAGATTTTCTGCATTTCATTATGGACCTCCGTCCAAAACTTCACTGCTTTTTCACAAGTCCACCACATATGGTAAAAAGAACCTTCCTTTTTTTACATTTCCAACACTTATTTGACATATTATCATTCATATTAGCAATCATACATCATTTTAAAACAATTTTCTTTTAAATTATTACATGTTGAAATTTTCATAGAATTTTTCCATAAACATTCCCAAGATGACATAGATATTTCCTTATTCATATTAATTGCCCCCCCCCCAAAAGCCCTGGGTTTTGACAACAAACAAGGTAAACAGATAAGAAGCAAAAGGTGGGTGTGGCTGGATGACCACACTTCTGGTAACATGGGGGTGCGGCCTAATGTGCTAATGAGCTGTGCTGTCAGGGTTGTGGCCTAATATGCTAATGGATTTCTGCTGTTGGGTGTGGCCTATTATGCTAATGAGTTCCTGCTGGGCTTTTTCTACAAAAAGAGCCCTGGACTATAATATGATTTATCTTGATCTTGGTTTCCAGGGAGAACTCCTCAAATGTCTAGGAGGGGACCATTCAAATTCAAGGTTTTTATAGTGATGCAGATGCCATGAAATCTTAATTAAAACACTAACTGGAAAAGGATTTGTAATAATATTAAAGCTGCATAATTGCTACTATGTATCCAAGTTTTTTTAAAATATGCAGCAAATTTGTTTGGAAATTTTGATTGATTGCTTTACTTCATTTGTCATCTGCCTTTCTAAGGCTGATTACAGAGTTGTAAATACATACAATGAACAATGCAATAAAACAGGATTACACAAATAGAAACAGTATAATATGCCACATGAACTTGATTTCACAGTTAAGAGAGCAATGATGTAATAAACTGGTGTGAGGGCCTGCCTGCTTCACCTGGGTTGGCCAGTGTTCCACCATCTTGCCTTTTCTCTGAACAAAAGTTCCCCAGGCTCAAAATGGGAGGGGAAGGGGTTGCACCATCTTGTTCCTCTTCCTCCCACCTGGACATGCGCTCACAATAACCTAGGATTCAGTGTGCTGGGGGGGGGGAGTGAGATAAGTGTCTGGTGCTTTGATTTGAAGGCTTCTCTGAAGTTGGGAAAATACTTGGAATGTCTCCAGAGCTTCTTTAGGGGTGGCCGATGACTGGTGCAGTGCCACCATGTTCGGCCTCGGCCTCCTAAGCCTTTGCCCAGTGGAGCATCCATCCTGTTCACCAGCTCCCTCCAGACTGAGGCCGAGATGCTGGCTGCCAGCTCTGTGTGTGGGACTGAGGCAACGCAGCGAGGCAGTGCAGCCAGGGGATTGGCAGACCTTCCGAGTGACAAATCAGGCAGCCAACTGATTTGGGAGTGCATGGAACTTTGCCACCCGAAAACAGAATCTCTCTATATAAGGAGAGATATAATTGATCTTACGCAGTGGAGTAAACTATCGAAAGTGAATGTGAAAATAACTAAATTGGTGGTGTTTAAAGAGAATCTGTATAAGATGTTTTACAGACAGTATCGAACACCAGACAGATTAGCTAAAATGTACAAAAATATGTCAAATAATTGTTGGAAGTGTAAAAAACATGTGGGTACAATTTACCATATGTGTTAGGTTGTCAACCTTTAAGTGGGGCCTGGAGACTCCACCCCAGAATTACAACTGAACTCTAGACAGCAGAGATCTGTCTCCCTGGAGAAAATGGCTGCTTTGGAGGTTGGACTCTGTGGCATTATACCCAGCTGAGGCCTCTCCCTTCCCCAAACCCAGCTCTCCTTAGCGTCCAGCATAAAACCTCTAGAAATCCCCCAGCCTGGCATTGGCAACCCTTGTCAGGCCTGGCCCCAAGGCTCCCTCCTTCAAAGGACAAAATAGGCCTGGAAAGCCCCCTCCCCCTGCCTTTTACTGACAGAGCCAAATAGAAGCCTCCCCCCTCCCGAACGTTCTAATCTCTCGCCGTTGATGCCTGGAGTTAGAGCCCTGTGGAGGGCATTTCAAAAGGTAATGTGGGAATTCAACCCTCCCCATGTTTTGTTTTGTTTTACTTTTTGAGTTTTTCTGCAGTCCCAGGGAGTCTCCTGAGTCTGTAGAAAAAGCTGTTGGGGGAGAGTGAGCCTTCTGCTGGCAGAAATAAGTATCTGCATGGACAATAGACTTTGGGAAATAGTATATAGATATGTGTCCTTTCACCCAGCTGGCATTGAGTTTTGGGCTTGGATGTCACCAGTACACTGTTATTGGATACCACCCCACAAAATTTGGAGGCACTGGTGGGGTGGTAAAGAAGAGCAGGTTGAGACTGAACCCAATAAAGATGGAGGTTCTGTGACTGGGGGGGCGGCTTCAGGGCTGGGGTATAGACTTCCCGCTCTTGACAGGGTGCTGTTGACCCCAATGCAGTCCATCAAGAGTGGGCATGATTTTGGATACCTCCCTGAATATGGAGTTTCAAGTCACGGACATTGCCAGGGTAGTGTTTTTCCATTTGCGTCAGGCTCAGCAACTGGCCCCTTTCCCATCGTGCCCCGATCTAGCCATGGTCACCACCAGGCTAGACTATTGTAACTCACTGTACACTTGCCTGCCCTGAAGACTGACCCGGAAGCTTCAGCTGATCCAGAATGCAGCGGCATAAATACTGACGGAAACATTGACAGCACATGTACATCCTGTGCTGCACTAGCTGAACTGGTTTCCAGTGATGTACCAAGTCAAGTTCGTTTTTGGTGTTGACCTTTAAGGCCTTGAGCGGCCAGGGACTGATGTATCTGCGGGACAGTCTCCTCTGGTATGTCCCAGGAGAGTATTACACTCTTTGGATAGCAATCTGCTTGTGACAGGCTTCAGCCATCCCATCACAGCATCCTTCAGGGCAGCCACCAGGGCCCCAGAGACATCCGGTGTCCTTGACCAAGGCCAGGGCCTTCTCAGTCCTGGTCCCAACCTGGTGGAACTCTCTTCCAAATACCATCAGTGCTCTGCGAGACCTTATGCAATTCTGCAGGGCCTGTAAAACAGAGACATTCCGCCAGGCTTTTGGTTGAGGACAGCAACGGTTTCAATCCTGGCTGGCACCCCCTTCATACTCTTACTATTCTTCATCAGACTGCTTTACTCCTCTTCCCCACACCCACGAGGTGGTTGCAGTCCAGAACTAGGGAGAAATTGTAAATTTTGCCACGATCTTTTTAGATTATTGTGTTAGTATTATCTATGTATCTGTTTTATGGTTTTAATGTTTTTATTATATGCTGTATATTGCCCAGAGCCGTGTAGTAGTAGGGATTGGGGAATTCATAAGTTTAATAAAATAAATGAATAAGTAAATAAATGCTCCCAGCCAATGCTCCCTCTAAGCTGTGGAGTCTTTTGAGCAAAAATTCTACCTTGTGAGCTGCCGGCATTAAAGTTGTGAGTGAGTTAGCTTGCTCCGGAGCCATCCTTCCTGAGCTAAGACAAAAATGCATGAGCCGGGGGCTAAAAAACTGTGAGCTAGCTCACACTAACTCAGCTTAGCGGGAACGCTGCTCCCAGCCCAGCAGCCTCAGCATCTGAGTAGCAACCCTGGTATTCCTTGGTGGTCTCCCATCCAAATACTAACCAAGGCTGATTAGCTTCAGAGGAGATCAGACTAGCCTTGGCTATCCAAGTGAGGGGAGATTATTATGGTAACAAAAAGTTAGTTATATTTTGCCATTTGGTAAGAATTTGGTTGTGATGTGATCTGCTTTATTTTAAATTAAAATTTAATTGGTGTGGGATTTTGGCTATTGAATTTACTGCAGGAATTTTTTTTCCTTTTCATGATGAATGTAGTTAGAAAACTAATATAGATCCAATTTATGTCTATTCAGTAAGACTTCAGAAAGAGTCTATGTTCTGTTTGCAGAATCATTCAGTATTTGCTTATTGACTTTATTTTTTTGTCTTACAGATGATTCTTTGGGACTGGGACTTAAAGCAGTGGTATAAACCTCATTATCAGGTCAGTATACCTTAAATCTCAAGCAAAAGAAGAAACAAATTCAATGATGTTACTTATGGAAGTGGCGGCGGCTACAAGCTTCAAAAGGGAATTAGATAGGCATATGGAGCAGAGGTCCATCAGTGGCTATTAGCCACAAGGTATAGATAGGGGCTCTGGGGCAAGTGATGCTCTGTCTTCTTGGTGCTTGGGGGGGTCAACAGTGGGAGGGCTTCTAATGTCCTGGCCCCACTGCTGGACCTCCTGATGGCACTGGTATTTCTGGCCACTGTGTGACACAGAGTGTTGGACTGGATGGGCCTTTGGCCTGATCCAACATTGGCATCTCTTATGTTCTTATGTTCTTATGTAAATCTAACTGTGTTTAAAATCATATATAATTTGTGAAAAAATATTCTGTCCTAATTTAAGACTAATTTTTTTCTCTGGTTAATATTTTCAAGTTACCAACAGTTTATTTCTAACAAGAAAAGGCTTAAATGAATCTTTCTTGAATGCCAGTGATTGATTGATTGATTCAGATTTATCCAGTCTATGGCCAGTACAAATCAAAAGATTTTCAATAAAGTAAATAGAAGAATACAAAAGGGCAATCCTGCTAACACAACAGTTAGAATTTACTTAAATGTAAAGTCCGTACATAAATTTTACAAGCTTCTGAAAAATTTTTTGCACTGCTAATAGTGATCTGTTGATTAACACACAATATAAGCTTCTTTGAAATATCAACATCAGAACAGCCTAAAAATCTTTTAAGCAATGGGAAGATTATATTTGAGCGAATATCCTAATAAAAACAGCAATAAAAAGAAAACACGCTCAACAGATTTCACCTCTTTAATGCCACAGGGATAGATTCTCTGCTCCGCAGGGATTTTTTAAACCTCCCCTCCAAAACTGCGGAGGGGAGAGATCACCATCTTGCCAATGTAAAAGCTCTCTGTTGGCTAAGTACCTCCAAAAAGGCGAGACAGGTTGCAGAGCGACAATATATCTAAGTTTCTCTGAAATCATAAAATTTGGGACGGCTTTATTGTCTCTTTGTTGCTCTATACTGAGCAACCTTTGTTTGACCATTGCTTTTGCTTGGTCACAACCCATATTCAGAACATTTTCTAAAGAAAATCCTAAATTCTGCAATTTGCAATGGATGGCCTTCATCCAGGAAGATTGATAATTATTTTGGAGAACTAAGGGTGTCAGGCCTTGTGGATTATATGCTAGCTTTTGCCAAAATTTGATAGAGGCAATGCTTACCCTAGCCTCCACCGTTAAAAAGCCAGAATCAAGATTTACATTAGTGTTGGAAACACAGCTGGATACTTGGAATAATGTTCTCAGGAATCTTGATTGAACTTGTTCTTTTTTATATCATTAAGAATTTTATTAGTTTATGCAGAGAAAAAGGGAAAGGGGAGAGAAAAGATACAGAAATATATATATATTAAAAATCCAATTTAACATTATGCATGCAAATCTTCTCTTTAGAGTTTCACAGCTACTATATCCATCATTCTTATTATTCTTCATTTACTCTTATATTCTCCAGTGGCTCAGTGAGTGGGACAGTCCTTTACATCTGAGATAAGCTCCTCCTCCTCAAGCATAGTCGGCCTTGAAGCTTGATCCAGGCAGGGGAGGGGCTTGTTCCCTGGGACTCTCCCAGTCTTGCTGGCCCTGCCAACTTAGCAAGACGAGACTGAGCAGCACTCCTCTGGTGCTGCAATCCAGGCCTGAAAACAAGAAGAAAAGAAGAAAGAAGTTTTAAAGTTGAGCCACAATTACTAAAGCAGCCAGTGGCACTGGGAAAACCCTGGTAGCTGCGGCTGGCTAGCAGACCCCTGCAGGTCTTTGGCTCTTGAGCAAAAAAAGACCTCCCTTGTTTAACACATGCTACGGAGGGGTGGCAGAGTCTGCATCAGTGGTGGGGCAACGCTGACAATCCGGCACTCTCCCTAGCCGTGGAGGTCCTAGTCTGCATGTGGAAGCCAATAGCTGGGTCCTCATCTCTTCTCCTGAATCCCGGTAAGCAAAGGGAAGAGAGGGCATGCCATTGGCGGTTTCTAGGGAGGCCTGGAGAACCCGAGGCACTTCCCCTTAGGAACGACTAGGGGAAAGGAAAGAAAAAAGTCCCTTTCCAGAGCCAAAACAGCCACCCAGACTCTCACACTGAGGCAGGAGTTCTCTCTTGCTGGGTATCAAGCTGCTGAATTGCAGAGACCTATACCAAAGTCTTCAAAAAAGGGCGGGAAAGGTGGCGGCAACCATTTTGTTTTTCAGAGCTGCTCATGGTAGCCCTGCTTTTCACTTTCTCTTTTACAGAGAATTAAACATGGCCACCAAATCTGACCAAAACAGTGTTCAAGGGAGCCCTGATAGAGACTTTGAGCTTCCCAGATACTCTGTATCCCCGTCCACGCCAGAATCCATAGAGACACAGGAAAGGATGGAAGGGGAGGAAGCTAAACACAATCTCCTGTAATGGCTAAAGGCAAAGATGAGGAGAGAAATCAGGGACATGGTGCGAGAAACCATTCAGGGTCTGAGCTCCTCATGTCCTTCTAACCCTAGGGGCAGGTCTAATAAAAGAGTACAGCAACAAAGGAAAGATTCCTTGAGCAGCTCCAGGTCCCCTCCAAGACATAAGCAGAGACAAAGATCCCCAAGCAGGGAAGCTAGCCCTCTTATGGATCTTAGGGAGGGAGACTCTGAGTCCACACCACCCTCTGATAAGGAAGAAGGGGAACTCTCTGAAGAAGAGGAGGAGATGATAGTACCCACAGTACAGTCTAGATTGTTCCCACAGGAACTGTATGTACGCTTATTCCTGAAGGTACTGAGAACCTTAGATCTGTCCACCAAACCTAAGGAGAAGGATTTATCAGACCAGGAATTCCAACTAGGCTCAGGTAAACTGATGCCAAAGATTTCTGAGAGTCAAACAGGACTGCCACTCCCAGCAGCTTTTTTTAATATAATGAAAGTAGAATGGGAGAACCCCACAAGGCCTAAAGTGAATCATCCAGTTTTTTTCTAAATTTTACTCCTTAACCACAGAAGCCACTAGGAAAATAAAATTACCTGTGGTAGATGAGCCAGTCACTAGCCTGATCTCCAATTCTGTCTTACCAATGGAGTCGGATAGCCTACCATCAATGCGACAAAAGAATTGAGCAAGCACTAAGGAGAGATTTTGAAGCTTACTCTTGCTCCTTGAGGGCGTCCACAGTGGGGTTGTTGTTTGCCAGAGCCACATATGATTGGGCCTCAGAACTAGCATTGGCTGAGAGTAACATTCCCAAAGAACTAAAAGACAAATTAAAAAAGATTGCTCTGGCAACAGCCTTCATGGCTGATGCAACCCTAGACGCTTTCTGCCAGGGCTATGGCATGCAGTGTAGCAGCGAGACAGAATAATTGGCTGAGGAACTGGGATGTGGATTCCTCAGCATAGGCAAAGGTGGCGGCTGTCCTTTTTAAAGGTAGTAATCTGTTTGGGGAAGGCCTTGATAAATACCTAATAGAAGACAAAGACAAGAAATAAGTCTTCCCATATAAAACGAAGGATAACAAACCACGCAAAAAGTTTCAGTCCTTTTGAGATTTCAAGAAAGGGTAACAAGTCTAACTACTCCAGACCTTTCAAGGGAAAATGGCAATCCAGACCACGTGACAAATCTTCCTTCCATCAAAAAGGGGACCAGAACACCAAGAAGGGAACATCAGTATGACTACCAAGTGCACCGGAACTCTTGGGGATAGGAGGCAGACGTCAACATTTTGCATGATATCGGTAAACCATGGTAACTGACAAATGGGTCCTAGACACATTGACCAATGGATATGCACTGGAATTTCTCAACACCCCTCCAGATTGGTTCCTTTTTAAAAAAGTTTTTTATTGCTTTTCCGCTACACAAACTACAAGGAAAAGGAAGAAGGGGCTAAGACTAAAATACAAAGCTAAAGCAAGGATCATCTTTCAAAATTATATAAATAGCTTATTGTATTTCCCAACCTTAAGGTAAATTAAAAAAATATAAGAGGAGTATAACTGTTTAAGATTAATATAGAATCAAACTAAAGCAAGCATATTTAGCCAAAATAGATGTAAGCCAGTTTCTTATATAACAAACGGATAAAAGCCTTTCAGAGTTAAACTACATATTATTTTGCATATTTCTTGTTTTTCTTGTGTTTGCTCTTGTCATAGGTCAGGGCAAAACCATGGCGAAAGTCAGAGACACTCTTTGTATCCTTTCAGAAAACGGCCACGGGTACGCAGGTTTCTGCCTCGACGCTAAGCAGGTGGATCAGGGGGTGTATTATAGAGGCCTAGAAAGCCTTGGGATTAGAGCCACCAGAGGGGATTACAGTGCACTATTTAAGGGAGTGGCGGATATCTCAGTGGTTTATGGGTCTTTTCCTTTATTGGATGTAATTTGCAAAGCAGCCACCTGGAAGTCGATTCATTCCTTTACCAGGCAGTATAAGATGGATAAATTGGCCTCGGCTGAGGAAGCATTTGGCTGTTGGGTTTTACAATGTGCTCTGTAATCAGAAAAGCCGACCACTCCCTCCCTTGGAGCGCACTGCTTTTTTAATTCCCAGATGTAAAGGTCTGTTCCACTCATCAAGCCACCGGAGAATGGAAGATTATCTTCACTTACCGTGAATGTTCCTTTCTCGGTGGGTCAGGAGTGGGACAGTCCTGCCCGGCCATTGGGTGCGGTTTTGGATTACAAGGGGTGGTGGTTGTTATCCTTTTTTAGTTTCTTGATGGCTTGTGAGACCTTTTGAATTGAAATGCTTTGATTCAAAATTTCTCTTATTTTCATTTGAAAATTTACAACTTAAAGCTTCTTTAATATATGAAACATCTTTTTAATAGAATTTTGGGGGGGAATTGTTTTTGAATTTCTCTGTGTAGGTGTTACCATCTTTTTCTGTACATCAATTATTTTCCTCCTTTCAGTTTCTTTACATAGACAGTATACAATATATCTTTCTGGTTTGTTTACATGCTGAAAATGTTTTTATTTTTTTAAAAAAACCTCATTTTTTCCTGCATTTCTTCAGTTTGAACCAGTTCCAGCTGATTTCTTAATTTTTTTGATATCTACTAAGAAATATACCCAAATTATTTATCTGATTAAACAGTTTAACTAATAACAGGGTCCACCACCTGGGAAAGGTTTTTACCAACTCTAAAGGAATCATGTCCTCCCCAGGGGATTTGCCAGAAGCCAAAGTTGTGATAAGGGTTTCAATTTTGGACTCTGTCACTTGGTCCTACTTTGATAACAATAGCATTTCAGTAGCAGAAGCCCCAATCCTAAAAGAAATAAACCCTGACTGTTCCCTGGAAGACCAGGTACTGAAGCTGAAGCTCATATATTTTGGCCACCAAATGAGAAGGGAACATTCACTGGAGAAGAAGAAGAGGAGGAGGAGATTGGATTTATACCCCGCCCTTCACTACCCAAATGGGTCTCAGAGCGGCTTACAAACTCCTTTCCCTTCCCCTCCCCACAACAGACACCCTGTGAGGTAGGTGGGGCTGAGAGTGCTCTGACAAAAACTGCTCTTTTTCAAGAACAGCTGTGCCAGAACTATGGCTTGCCCAAGGTCATCCAGCAGCTGTGAGTGGTGGAGTGGAGAATCAAACCCGTTTCTCCCAGATTAGAGTCCACGTACTTAACCACTACACCAAACAAAGGTAAAATAAGAAGTGGACGGCAAAGGATAAGATGGTTAGACATTGTTATGAATGCAATGAATATGAAATTAAGCAAACTCCAGAGGATGGCGGAAGACAGGAGGGCCTGGTGTGATGTGGTGCATGGGGTTGCGAAGAGTTGGACTTGACTGTTCAACTTAACAACAAAAAGCAGAAGCTCGTTCCCCTTCTTTGGTGGCTCAATCAACTACTACTTGAGGAGATCTGACTGGCCTTGCTTGCAGAATACAGAATACAGGATGTGTTTGCAATTGGGCAGGAAGGTTTTTGCCCTTCTCTGATTGTGACAAGTACCCAGACATAGATACTTACATATCTAAATTCTAAATCTTCCCAGAGTAACATTTTTGATACTTTCAGTGCAAAAGGGGAAAACTTCCTCTACAATACAAAGAATTTCTTTTCAAGCTTGCTCATCTCCAGAATGATTGATTTTTTTTTAAATTTCTGCATTCCAATGTCAACATACCTTCTCATTTTCAGCAAAAGGGCACAAAGAGTTACCCCTCAGCCCCAATTTTTGTAACCAGTGTGGACTCATCCAGTGTCCCGAACTTCATGGCTGGCTTCTTGCCTTTTCACTCCATGGACCTGCTTTGCTGCCCTTTCTTCCCCCACCTGATCCATTTCAAGCTCTTGATGCTGCTTCATCGCTACTGAGGACAAGCTCCCTCCCCCTTCTCTCCAAGATTAGGCTCGTATTTCTTGTTTATTTCCTTTCTGTTTTATTTTCCTTTAGGCAGGTAGGGGAAAGTTTTTAGTTGTTTTACCATTGCATTTTTCCTTTCTGTAAACCTCCATTTTGCTCTGCAAATTGCTTGACTTAACTTGGTTTCTTTCACATGTATGTCAGTTTGGGTAACATGGTGGTGGGTGACCTGCAGCAGTAACTTGATCTTTCAGAGGTTTAATTGGGACTTGCTGAAGGGCTTCCTCTGCTTCTTCTTCTAAGTTGTGGGATGCCTTCACCAAGGAGGTGCATTTATCTTCATTCCTGTGGGCCTTTCCCCCAAAAATTAAGGATATGTTTATTCCAGAAAGTTTTGGACAGTGTTTGTAGGTGATCTTCATCATGGTCTCTGTGCATCACACCCATGGGAACTCAGTGCGTCCGTGCTGATCCGATCGGTGTTGATGAACCTCTAAAGGGATTTTCGCGCCTCAGCCCCCATGTATGCGCGGGAACCCCACCGCGCATGCCCGGGGCGGGGCACGAACATCCCGCCAGTTCTCCTCTGACCACCGTGCTGTTAGCAGCTCGCCGGGGGGCTGAGGCGCGAAAATCCCTTTAGAGGTTCATCAACACCGATCGGATCAGCGCAGCTGCACTGAGTTCCCATGGGTGTGACTGCACAGATGACCACTCGAAGATCATCAGTTACAAGTAAGCAACCTTTTAAAAAATTTTTGCCTGTAGTTTATAACTGAATTATGGTTTTTGTTGTGATTTATTTATTCATTGAAATATTTCTGTCCTTCTTTCCTCCCCACAGAGAATTAGTCACTATTTTTAATTATTGCTGCATTTTTACCTTGTAAACATTTTGTGCATTGATTGAATAGGAAAGTGGGATATAAGTTTTCTGTAACAAACAGAGGTCATTTCGGGGGGGATCGCGGGGGAACGCAGTTCCCCTGGGTGAGGTGCAGGGGGCGGGGCACATGACGAAGCCCTGCCCCTGCTTCCGGCCGCCCCGCTTCCGGCCCTCATTCAGCCAGGAGAAGAGGGAGGGTAAGTGGCTTCCTCCCCGCCTCTCCCCACCCCTGCCTGCCTGGGGCCAGGGAGGGCCTTAGCGGGGCTTCCTTGCACTCCCGCTGGCCTTGCAGGTCCACCGCATGGCCCCTGATGTCAGGGTGTGTGGCATATGCTAATGAGTTATGCTAATGAGTTCCCCTCGCTCTTTTTCTATTAAATGACCCCTGGTAACAAATAAAATGATGTTAGCTGATGATACTTTCCTCTCTTTCAGAATGCTTGCAGTGGACCTGGAATCGATCTTTCTGTGTTAAATGAAACCCGCACCGTGGTGTCTGACCTCCTGAATGAGCCAGACCTCCCCCCTCATGTGATTTCATCCCTTCGGAGCATTAATAGCTTGATGAGTGCTTTCTCAGGATCATACAGGCAAAAAGTTAATCCGTTTACACCATTTCCGGGCTTTTATCCATGTCCAGAAATGGAGGACTCATCTGACAAAGCTGATCGTAAGCCACACAAGGTCAAAATAGTATTATTATTAACAGTGCAACACACATTAAAATATCTTCAAGAATATTTTGATATTTGTAGTTGCTGTGTTTTTCCATGTTTTGTACGTTTTTATATTTTTTCTTGTTAGGATAGAAGGCAAACATTAACAAAAGCAGCATTTTATATATATTGCATGCTATTCGGTACCAGCCCGTGAGTATTATGAGGATAGGCAGAAAAATGGGAAAGTGGGCCCTTTCACCACCCTCTTGAAGGAAGAGGCAGAGAGGAGAGAAGGAATGCCTAGACTGACTCCAAGCATCCTCCTCTCTTGTGTGCCTGCCTTGATGTCTGCTACAAATGCTATGCTATGCATGCAGTCTTCTGCAGTTCCCTGGATGAGAGGATAGAATTAAAAAGTGCTTAATTTTGAGGCATCCTGTGCACATGTATACATAAAAATCACCGTTACTCACCGGTATGTTACTGAGCTCCATTTGTTTTAAAAGATGGCCATTTTACTGCTTCTATAGTTGTTACCCTTAGAGCTCTGTCCCATCCCTCTTCTTCATGTGAGGTTCTTATTTCCATTGCCTGTGTATTGATATGTGAACAGGAGTTGGCCATTGTCACAGGGAACAATGTGGATAGTGCTTCTGTTGTTCATTCCAGAGAGATGATTTTAAAAGTTAGCTCTTTAATGTGTAGAGGGAGGGAGGAAAAAGTAGCCAAGTACATAATTGAATTAGGTGTTATTTTAGAGATTAAACGCCCGGGATAATAGTTGCTTATCTCCAATAAATGCATGTTTTCTCTCACAGTTGTCTTTTTGGCACAAAATATTACTGAATACCCTGGTAACGGAGTCTAGTTTCCACTTGGAACATAAGGACTGTGAGAAGGACACAGAGAAAGAGGGGCTGCCAGGTGGAAGGAAAGAGGAAATAGTGTGTGGGGAGATACAGGGGAAAGTGAGGTGTCCCCTGCTAGTTCATTCAGGTTCCCCACCATTCAACTGGACCAGGCTTGGCTGGCAACTTGGCTAGCAGGGAAGGTTGTCAGGGGGAAGGAAAGCTTGGCTGGTGGGGAGAAGGAGAGAAAGAAGTAGGAAAAGGAGAGAGCTTCTGGGGGTTTTCAAGGAAAGGAAAGAGAAAATAGTGGTGGAGGGGAAAATGAGATGCCCTCCACAAGTCCTTATGGGTCCCCGGCTTGTCAAACCTAAACTTACTTTAGCAGTGTAAGATACGTAATTATCATGTAATGCATTTATAATCTGTTTCATTCCTTACATTATTTCATTGAAAATAATAACATAATTCAGTAAATCAGAAGCAATGTTTGGAGGTTCTATAGCATTCTACTCTGTTTTTCTAGTTTCAGCTTCTGAATGTCTTGTTTAAGCTTCATGAATGTCAAAGTATAAGTTTCACAAGCTTGTCTTGTTACATTAGTTATTGCTTAGTTATGTACATACTTTCAAAGCTCAAGACAGAATTTGAGAACAGGAGAACAAAGGAATACAGAAGTTTTGTTTGAGGAGCACTATGCTGGAGAGAACCTACACCAAATATCTGAGGATGTTCTGTATTTGGCAATTTTTGAAAGTATTTGAAAGTATTTTTATAACATCAGGTCGCAAGACTTCAGAAAATAAGTGTGTAATCTATCCAGAGATGTATACATTAACATAATTATCTTTTTCTTTTTTCTTTTTTACAACTGTGTTGATTGCATATGTTTGAAATGTACAACTTTACACTTATTTGTAAGATGGCAGAGGCATAAAACATCCCACAAAGCCTCCAGAAATTCTTGATACAAGGACCTTAATAGATACACATTCACAATACCATCTCAAGCAGGTCTACTCACAATCCTACTCAAGTCTATTCAATAGGACTTACTCCCAGGAAAGTGTTCTTAGGATTTCACTGTCAGCTATCATGCAGTCCTGACCTGCCATAAATTACAGTGTAATTGCTTTCTCTTTCAATTTAATTTTTTAGAAGTTTGCAACCCAATAATTGGCTTGTTAATTCAAATCAGTATGTGAACTTGATCCTGCTACTGCTTTTTTGCAGCAAAACCCACAAATGGCAGATTTCCTTTGTCAGCTCTGGACTCCCTCATTCCTCAGTTGTGCAAACTTGCTCTGCCTCCCCACTTCCTAATAGCACACATCTTCATTAATACTTTCCAGATTTGCTCCAATCTTACCCTCTCCTTGCCTTTTCAGTTATTCAAATAATTATTTCTTGCTTTTCCTTAACCAGCCTTTCTCTTGACCAGCTAATCTAGCTCTTTCTTCTATAGCAGCCAGTATCTATACATTGTGAAGCATCTGCAAAGCCTCTCTCTGATTAAAGCCTCTCTTCCTGCATCAATTCCCTGTCTCCTTTGCCTTCTTCCTCCAGCAGTTGCTCCCAGTTTCTGTCTATTGTCTAATTTGCACCTTTTTCTTCATCTGATGGCTTTCCTTTGCTTCATATAAGCTGTGCTGCTGTCATGACGCCAATTGAGCTGGCTCTGGACTGTGACTCAGAAGCCTCAGAGGATGAGCCAGAAACATGGCCTGGAAGAGAGCAATGAAATCCAGGAGACCCCTGCATAGTAGTTGCCTATAGATGTCCCAGTTGCTGCTTCCAGAGCAGGTGGGGCTGCTTTCTTGAGAGGAGAAGCTTGCTGGATTAACCAGTACACCAGGCATAAACTAAATGTTTCCAGCTCCCCCGGTCTAGCCAGCCCTGGGACCAAGAGTCTGGTACCACTCAAGAAGAACTGACTACAGAATATAAGACACCTTTAAACTATTTAATTCCTTGAGAAAACTGAACAATCTATGCCCACACAGCAGTTTAGCCGATCAGTTTCAGAGACTCTACCATCACAAGCACAGTACAATGTTGATTTATTATTACCTTTATGTCATGCCCCTAAGCAGCTCAGTGCATCATTATAAAGAGCTGAAAGGCCCAAATGCTTATTTGTATAGCTGTTTAATGTTAATAAGATTAGGCAGTTTTAATAGGTTAGTGAATATAATTTGAACTAAATAATACAAATATTGAGAAAGACTGTGCCCTGTTATAGGAAATAGAAAAACCATATAACTGCTATTAATTTGTTCAACAGGGACTAAATAGCCGAAATAGCTTACCAACTCCACAGTTAAGGCGGAGTTCAGGCACCTCAGGCTTTCCTCCCATTGAACAGTCATCCACTAGATGGGAACGCAATAATGGCAAAAGACCACATCATGAATATAATTCTTCAAGGTAAATATCTTAAAAGAATAAAATTCCACCCAAATTAAATATTGAATTGCATTCTGGATAGAAGAGGTGAAATTATTTTAGCAGAACTGTTTTGAGATGAATTGATCACTAATGTAGCTTTGTACATCTAGAATATGGTACTTTGATATGTAATGAATACTGATGGAAAAATCTTATTTGTGTCAATAATTACAAACCACAAATTTTGAAGGAAATTGTTATTAAGATTGTAAATAGTTCTCAGTATAGTCAATACTTATGAAATAAGAGAAGATTTTGTGGTCTAGCATCATTCAGAGCACATCTGAGTTTTCAGTTATAAGTAAAATATCACTCAGCTAGAATTTATCATAGTGGGATTAATAGGGAGAATTCTAACAATTGACTTATTGATTAAATGAAAGTATATTATGAAGTCAAAATTGTTGGAGAAGACCTAATATGAAACCATATAGTGCAGTGGAGTTGGCTACACTTATTAGCAATTATTGATCTTCGACATGGTCTCTGTGCTTCACACACATGGGATACAGTGCACATGCGCTGGATCGATCGGCATTGTAGCAAGCTCTTAACGGATTTTCGCGCCCAGACCTTGGGCATGCACAGGAACCCCACCACACATGCCCAGAGGGGTGGGCGCACACATCTTGCCAGTTTCTTTCTTTCTGCCGCGCTGGAAGCACCTACCTTTCATCGGTCTGATCGGTAGCTTTTTCTCCTCAGAGGCACTTCGGTTTTCTCTTCAGTTTTCTTTATTTTTCACTTCTACCTTTGTTATTTTGGTTGTTTTTTAAAAGAAAAGAAAAGAAAAAGGACTTTGTTTCGTTTAGGGGGAAGTTTTTTCGTTTACCTCAACGTCATCCTCCCCGTCTGTTTGCCAAGGATCGACCCTTCGATATCGATGATCGGGCTAATAGGGGCCGCACACGGAGACGAGATCCTACACTGTCTCCCAGATGCTCCTGCTCTAGGAGTAGATCCCCACGAGTCTTCCTGCCCCTACCACCTCCTCCTCTCTCCTGGGATCACTGCCAACTGCGTTATCTCTATGTGGCTTATCCTCCCGCATCCATGCCGTGGTTGACTCCAGCAGGTTACTCTGATTGGGATCGTTACTCTGCCCACAGATCATGGTCACCCTATAGATCGAGGCCTTCAGCAACTCTCTCACGTCCTCCGGATCATCCTTCTGATGACCCTCCTCGACATCGACCGGATCAATATCGTCCTCCCAGTCCCCCTATCCCACCGTCAACAGATCCAACCAGTCAGATCAAAACCACTCCGGTACAATTACCAGAGCCCCATTCCTCTGACTCTGTGGATGAGGATTCTGATACAGGGGCTTCAGATGTGCACAGCTCCCCTGACCAGCTGTCTCCTAAACAGGCAGTAGCCAATGACCAACCTATATATCCGTCTGATAATTTAACCTCCTATGGAGACCTTATAAAAAGAATGGCACACTCCCTTGGACATTCAGTTGTACAACCACATCCACAGGTAACAGATGCCGTCTTCGATGTTGTGCAGCTAGATACATCAACGGCTATAGCACTACCCATGTCCACGGTCCTGTTACAGGCAGCTAAAGCTCCATGGGATAAACCGTCATCGGCTCCAGTGTCCACACGTCGCTTGGACCATATGTACAGAGTCCAAGAAACAGGAGCAGAATTCTTATT
>NW_015173235.1:115711-143274 GCF_001447785.1 Gekko japonicus | reverse complement strand
CGTCCATCCTCCATCACCCCAAATTACCCTAACTACAGACGCTTCCCTCTCGGGCTGGGGCACCCACATGATGGGACTTTGTGTCAGAGGCAGATGGGACACTCAGAAACGAAATCGGCACATACATTTCCTGGAACTGCTTGCGATACAGTTCGCTGTCACTAGTTTCCTGCCCCTGATCGAGGGGAAATGTGTCACGGTCCTCACGGACAATACTACTGCCCTCAGTTATGTGAACAAGCAAGGGGGCACCGTCTCCCAACGCCTTTGCGACCTCGCCCTCCAATTATGGGACTTCTGCATCGCCCACAATGTCTTCCTAGTCGCCACGCACATCCCGAGGCACATGAATGTGCAGGCAGACCACCTAAGTCTGGCAGGACTCAGTCTCCACGAGTTGGAAATGAATCCAATGTACCTTCTTCCACTCTTCCGCAAGTGGGGGTTCCCCCAGAGAGATGTTTTTGCCACCAGGGCGAACAAAAAGTGCCCTCTGTTCTGCACCCAAGGTGGCAGGGACCCACAGTCTCTAGGGGACGGTCTCCTCTATCCGTGGTCCAGAGGATTTCTCTACCTCTTCCCTTCACTGCCTCTGCTTCTGAGAATGGTCTGCAAAATCATCAGCAACAGAGCGGACTGCATCCTCATAACCCCGTGGTGGCCGAGGCAACCATGGTTCTCAACCATCCTCAATCTGTCAGTGGGGGTCTACCACCACTTTCCTCCGGCACAAGACCTCCTGTTCCTAACAGAGTCCCCTCTCCTATACCACGACGTGCCACAAATAAAGTTGACAGCCTGGAGAGTAGCGTCAACAGCTTTTCCGCCTGCATAGCAAATGTCTTGCTAAACTCCAGAAAGTCCACTACGCGAAAGTCGTATCATTACAAGTGGCAAAAATTCTGTTCCTCCTTGGGTGACGATGCCCCTCAAGCCACCTCCGCAGGTCTCGAGAAAGTTTTCAAATTCCTCCTGTCTCTTGCTGACTTGGGACTTTCACATTCCTTGTTAAGGGTTTATTTGGCCGCACTTTCAACCTACCATGTTCACACTGTTTTTGCATCCACTTTCTAAACGTTTTTTGAAGGGACTGTTACACCTTTACCCTCCCATCAAAAGTCCTGTCGTCCCCTGGGACCTTCCCCTGGTCCTTCGCCAACTCACCAGGAAACCTTTTGAGCCTCTTGCAACTTACGACATAAAATTCCTGGCCTGGAAAACAGCCTTTCTGGTCGCTGTCACGGCTCAGCGTTCGTCAAGGTGGATTGTAGGTCTCATCCGCGATTCTTTTGTAGTACCTTTGAGGTAAACCAACTGTTCATATTAGTATTATTGTGGATTTATTGTCTTACAGGTAGACATCTAAAGCAAAGGGATAACCAGTTGTACTTTTAAAGATCATACAGGATATGAATTTAGAGAATTCAAATAGTAGTTTGACTTATTATGTATATTAACATTTATTTTCTTGACCTAGAAAATAAAATACCTGGTCTTAAAAATCTCCTGGGATGCTGTAACATGTATATTAAAATTTGAGCTATGTATCTATTTTCAAACTTTCAACCAGCAGATGGCATAGTTTAGTAATATAGCTGTTCATTTACTGTTACAAGAAATGAAAAGCAGAATTAGATTTAGGGACAAACTACGTAATTTACAGTTTAGGACCTCACAAGTAAGAAAAAAATAGATTTTTTGAAAATTGCGCCTTTCCCTTGTAAATATACAAGGTGCTCTATGTCATTATATCCCATTGAACTCCCTCTCCTTCCCCACCATCTCAGGCTCCACCCCCAAAATCTCCAGGTATTCCCAGCCTGAAGCTGGCAAACGTAGTGGTGAAAGAAAAGGGAAATAGGATCCCCTTCAGTAGAAAACACTGAAAGTGGAAGAACCCTCTTACTTTCAAGTCGGTAGGGGAAATGTCCTGCATTAAATAACAGAATAAATTAATCTCTAGATCCACAGTCCCAAAAGGGGCAAGTTAAGTGATGCAGAAAAATGAAATAGTAATATATTTAGACTGACTTGCACTCTGCATTCATTTGGTTTGGCTCTGAACCTGTAGTTTGAGGCTGAGAAGGAGCTGGATACCCTGGTTTTAGACGGCGTGGAGTTGGCATTTGCAAAACAAGTTTATGAGCCTGAGAGTGTTTATGGACTCATCCTTGCTGTTTCACTGTTGATGTAGTAGCCAAAAGTGCCTTTTCTCAACTGTGTGTGTTTCAGCAACTCACACTTTTCGGAGACTTAACTGAACTGGGTGTACTAATCGGTGAAAACAGCCCACAGGAAAAAACCCCCACAGAAAAAGCCCCATGGTCATAAATGCTCACAGGGGAAAAAAAACCCATACACCAAAAAGCCATACAGTAAAAAGCCCACAGGGAAAGAAGCCCAGATGGGAAAATACCATGTAAAACGCCATAGATAGGGTGTGCAAAAAAATAATAATTTTGGCCCGATTCGGATTCAGCCGAATCGGGCAGAATCCATTTCAGCCAACAAAAAGACTCCAGCATGTCAATTTCGGCAGTAGGAGCCAATTCCGGAGTCTTTGGGCCAGCCGAAAATTTCAGCCCCATTCTATCCTATGGGCCATTGAAGTCAATGACAAAAACATAGGGTATATTCTGGGGGCTGGAGGGGAGAGGGTTTGAGGGAGAGGCTCCAAACTTGCAGGGTAGCTGCTGGAGCCTCTTCCCAACATACCCACCAAGCTTCAAGAACATTGGACCAGGGTGTCCAATTCTACGGGCCCCCAAACAGGTTGCCCCCATTCCCTCCATTGTTCTCTACGGTGGGAAAAAAGTAATGTTGGAGTCCAGGGAGAGGATAAATATCTGTTTATTGCAATAATCAGTAAATTCAGAACTGGATACCTTGGCACCCAGTAACACCAAGCTGTATTCTGCCCCAACCAGGAAGGGCAAATAGGTCTTATACCCCAAATGACATAATTACAGTTTATACATTAAGAAATCTTTAATTGGTGTCCAGCAGGTCTCGTCATCAGAACATCATTTTAGCTGGCATTTCTCTATTAGCAAACCCCTATCTGGATCTTAAGTGTCAATAATGGTGTCATCTTATCTGGTCCCGGAACAGTGGAAAAAAAACAATAAACAGAGGGGCCTTCCTTCTGGCATCATTCCTGGCTTATTTGCTTCAGCCTTGAACTAAGGGGTTTTCTGATAAGACGCATGAAACTTAGCTGTTGGCAGACTTAGTGGGGCCAGATGCTCTATTCTACACAGAATGTTATTTGTTTTGAAAACACTTAAGAGTCTTTCCATCTCATAACTTCTCCTCTCAAGTGTCCTTCAGCTGAGGAACTTGTAATTTCAAAACATACATTCCATTCCATTATTTTCTGAATGTATCCACAAGAACCTTTGACAATTAAAATACTCTAATTAATTCTATTCTAAGTCTCTTCTGTTTGGGCTAAATACTAAAAATCAAACTCTTAATAAAACACAATGACAGCTGGTATTATACATATTAAGAGAAATATCAGAAATCACAATTATAAATTATATTCACTGGTCCCTTCTCCTACATTATGGATCAAGCTGCTTTGAGGAGGTGAAGGGGCACCAAATTTAGAAGTTTTTACAAGATGCTGCAAGGGCTTTTAATGGGTTTTAAACTGTACACATATTCTTTTGGGGGCTTAATAGGTTTTTGTTATATATTGTATATTTTTAATTCTGGAATTGTAAGCCACTTTGAGCAACAAGAGAAATGCAGGGTACAAATATTGTCATAAATTTCCCAGTTAAAATGCCCCATAGCAGTAGCATTGTAAGCAGATGGCAGTCAGTGCAAATACATCAATGGCATATTTCACATGTCATGAAGATTAACTCTTGGCACTGAAAAACAAGTTCTGGAAACAGGTGTGGCTTACAACTAAGCATTTTAGGTAAAACCAGTCTGTTTTAAGAACTTACCTCGGAAGATAGTGTTAAATAAAACAGTGAAGAAAGGGCCTTTTTAACCATTATTGTTAGTCATTATTAATGAATAATATATTAGTGATGAGTAGTGGTAACAGGTGAAGTCAGAGATTATTTGAAAGTATTTTAAAGTAAGTGTGTATAACTGTCTCTCAGATCTGGGAAATCCAGGTTGGAATCCCCGCTTTGCCATGGAAGCTCGCTGGGTGACTTGGGCCAGTCACGCACTCTCAGCCTAACCTACCTCACTGGTTGTTGTGAGAATAAAATGGAGGAAAGGAGAATGATATAAGCCACTTTGGGTCCCTACTGGGGAGAAAAGCGGGGAATGAATGAATGAATGTAATCTGACTGTAGTGACCAGAGAAGACTTGCTATCTATTTGAGCAATGAACGCTATGTTTGAGCTAAACAAAATGGTACAAATGCTCTGCTGTGTGATACTTGTCTTCCATTTAAACATTACAATGAGTATTTACTGATACAGAATGAAGTACAGAACTTAATGCTTTATATCACCTCATATATGGAACAAGGGGAAATAAGTTTGGTCTGTGACTAGTAGGCATATTATAATGTTGATTCAATGAAACTACATGGTATTTTTATTTTCATGACTCCTTGTTTCTTGCTGACTTTTCAAAATATAAAATGTCACTATAACTGTGACTTGGAGGGGGAAGCTATGGAAGGGACAATACCTAACACTTTTTTGCCTCATTTTCCACTGAAAATTGCAACCCTATTATCCCCAGCATGGATAAAAAGCCATCTCCTTCAGTGACTATGACTTCCTTTACATCAAAGTGCCAGCAGTTGCATGGTGTAAAAATGGGAAAAGCTGGTAAAATAACTATGCAATTATGTGTCATTTTATCAATGATTTTTCTTTCTATTAATTATGTATTTGTCCCAAGATACCTTTGTGAATAGGATACACTTTTAGCAGTTGTTATTTTTTTGATTGTGTATCTTTTATTCATAAGATTAAAGTGATCTTACCTGTATTACACTCTGTTTAGTAAAATAATACAAGATGAGCAACACTTTTTCTTTCCTGTCTTACGTTTAGTCAAGGATCCTATCCAAATGGGCCTCTCAACACAAACCTGTTGACAATACCAAAACAAAGATCATCTTCAGTGACCTTGGCTCATAATATAGGCCCAAAACGAGCTGGTAGGATATGCATCACGTTTTTATAACTTGGGTGTAGAAGTATTTCTGCAGTGATATTTTTATACAAGCATAATGTGTGACACATTAAATTATTTTTGTATTTGTTAAGACTTTCACAGCTGACTATTTGTTGTTGTCTTGCCTGTAAAAATATAAAGTTGTAGAATTCTTAGAAAACTGAAAAACTTCCTGCTGCATTGTGACTCAAAATGAAAAATGAGACATAGTTTCTTAAGAAATACTAGAATAACCTAAGCCCCTGGTTTTCAATGTGATTTGATCTCTGTCTAATACCTGTATTCTATGGGGCTGCCTCTGCTTCTTCAGCACAAATAAATAAATAAATAGAATTACAAAAAAGGGGGGTTAGGACTGGTAGTGTGCTATAAATGATACGTCTGTTATCCATAGAACTTTGTGATTAACTTTGCATGGCACACAGTCCTCCCAGCTTTCTGTTCCCCACAGCAGTTCTCCATAATATATGCAAGGTACTTTGGAAACCAGCAAAGGCTGAGAGCTGTTTTGATACCACTAGGAGAGTGCTTTTAAAAACAGAGAAGAGGCAAGAGTGCAACTGAAGATGTGCAGAGAAAGAAGTCTCTGAACTGTGGCCAAAATATATGGGATATAAGTATGTGCCAGACTTTGCTTGCACACAAATACTTTATAACTAAGGGTATACATATACCGGAGCTGTGGTAGCTCAAGTGGTTAAGACGCTGAACTGCAGGCTGTGGAAGGTCAGTAGTTCAGCAGTTCGAGACCCGAGTTGCCGCATAACGGAGTGAGCTCCTGTCTCTAGTTCCAGCTACTGCCAACCTAGCAGTTCGAAACCAAGAAATTGCAAGTAGATAAATAGGTACCACTTTGGTGGGAAGGTAACAGCGTTCCGTGCACCTTGGTGTTTAGTCATGCCGGCCACATGACCACGGAAACGTCTTCGGACAGCACTTTGAAACGGAGATGAGCACCGCAACCCTAGAGTCGGACTCAACTGGCTTTCAAGCAAGGGAACCTTTACCTTTTACCTTTATACATATATCACAGATTGAAACTGATCTGTGTATCTTGGAAGCTATACCTCTGTGAGAAGGACCAGAGTTTTCAAACAATATATTTTCCTTTGTTATACAAATTATAATAAATCTAAAATTTGCAGTAGAGTGCAAAATGTACAAAACAGTGCAATATAGATACTTACAAATAACATACTGCAGACTCTATTCCTTTTCTTTGAAATATCAAAAATTCTGTTTGATTTTTTTACAATTTCTCTGAAATGTTTGTCCATCCAGAGAGTTCCATCACATAATCCTAAAAACTACTGTTGGCGGGTTGTATCTCAGTGAAAACTGAACTGTATGCATTTTGGAACTCATGCACGTTTCTAAAGCAAGATGCTTTAAATATCATATGCACGCCTAGTTACTTGGATCGTCAGTCTTCCTTGTGATGCACATATTTATTTAGGATATTTCTTTGCCACCTATTCAGAGTCCTGCTTGAGGTGGCTTACAATTTAAACCACATAACAATATAAAAATAAGCTATTAAAACTAGCCATTGGACATAAACAGCATAAAAATATCCATAAAACAAAAGCAGACGGTTTAGAAAAAGATAAAATAAGTCCTGAGTTAAAAGGTATGCTTTGGACTGGTGCCTAAAAGACAGTAAAGTATGTGCCAAGTGAGCCTCGGGGGAGGCTGTTCCAGAGGTGAAGTGCCATCACAGAAAATGTCTTTAGTTACTACCTGCCTCACTTCTGAAGGTGGGGACAGAGAGAGCAGGGCTTGAGATGCAGATCTTAACTGGTGGGCTGGACAGTATGAGAGACTGTTCTTCAGGTACCCTGGCTTCAAGCTATTTACAACCTGAAAAGTAAGAGCCAGCATTTAAGAGTTGGGCACAGAAACAAATGGGTAACCAAAGCAGATTATTCAGAAAAGGGTAACATGAACTCTAACCAGTCCCTGGCAATAGCCTGCCTACCACATTTTGGACCAATTGAAGTTTCCTAAGCTCTAGAACAAGCGTGATTTCCTCTTAGGGATATCCTTGAATTTATAATCCCTTGTATGAATTTTATTTGATTTGTGAATATATGGTATCAATGAGGATGCTTTAGTGAGCTTCTAAAGTTTTATTCCTTTGACTTTTTCCTTTAGGAACTTCCTCAAATTTAAGTCATGTGAGTTCACCTACTAATGGATTTATATCCAGTGGGTTCCACCGGTCACCGGTAGAATTTCCTGATACTGCAGACTTCCTTACTAAGCCAAGTGTTACTTTACATAAACCTCTGGGATGCACATTTAGTTCTTCAGATTTTCAGCAACCATTTAGAACATCATATTATACATGTAGTAGGTAATGTTCTCTTTATTTAATCAATTATTAATGTTTAAATCGAACATTTCAATAACATTTTGATATTTATTATCTTGGAGGCTGGGAGTAGACGCCTCCCTCCTCTGCCCACTTTTTCAGTGCTCATCTTATTTTGCAACTTGTTTTGCATAGTGGTTGGTGGCTTTTCCTTTTGCTCCATCTTATGGATTCTGTTTTCTAGCAGTAGACTATCGTACCATCATAAAATATTCCTTTCTTTATTGGAAGGTCCTGCAAATAGTGTGTGACTCTGATCACATAAAAATTGGCTTTGGTGCAGTGGAAATGCTTGCAGGAGTTAGCAGAGTGGATTTTCCTTACTCTTTCCCAAGCAGTCTACTGTTTTTCACAAAAATGCTCACTGAGAGGTGCTTCAGAAACATAATGTACCACAGTGTGGTATGCTGCAGTGATAACACAGAAATTGCCTCATTCTCCCTTCTCTGCTGGTGGCTTGCATCAGCAGAAGAGGAAGAAAGAAGCAATTTTACCTAATACGCCCTTGGTGCTGAAATTAGGGTTACCGGATGTCCTCTTCTTTTGGGCTCTTAAAAAAAAAAAAAAAACTGATGAAAACGTCCCATGTGTCCTATCCTCTTTTGGGCTCTTTAAAAAAAACTAAAAAACTGATGAAAACGTCCTCTTTTGGGGTTGGAAGGTTAGGAATATTCCTAGTTAGTAGCAATTATCACAGCTTAAATAGTAGGAGTATTTAAAATGAGATTTGTCATAGTGATTATTTGTTTGAAGTAGTCAGTCAAGAAATATGTCCTCTTTTTTGCTTTTCAAAATATGGTAACCCTAGCTGAAATACAGTGTCCCATGGTGCATTTTGTTGGCAAAGTCCCTCTAATCCTTAGAGGGGATTTTTGGAACAAACAGCAGACTGTTCAGGGAAAAGGAAGATGGAGAAAGATCTGGTACGTCAACTATTCCCAGGAACATTTCTCCTGTAACTAGGGTTGTCAGCTTTGAAACTGGACCCTCTTGTTATCCTTTTAATATCCATTAGATTTGCAGGAAGAATCAAATGATGATATTTACCTCTGGGTCATGAAAAGTTTTAGCTGGTCATTTCCACACATTAAACCTCTATTAAGGGGACAGGATTTTTTCCTCCAGGCCTCTTAGCAAATTTTGCTTGAAACAGCTCCATAGTGTAAAGCCACTTTCTTCTCCAACCTTGCTTGTAGGCTCTTTCTTGGGTGCAACTAAAATTGCATGATCGTGGAAAATGTGAATAGGAGTTATACAGTGATATTCCACTGTTATTAGTGTGTGATCTTTAGCATTTAGGAAGGATAATTTGATATTCAAAAAAGTGTGAATTAAGATAAATGACTATTGCATCTTGTTTCATTTTTGATAAGTTGTGGACGTCAGATATTCAAACCTGTTACAGCCTCATTATCTGAATGTGCTTCAGAATATCAAAGCAGAAAATCAGGTAGGAGGTTGAACTGCATAAACATTTGAAATCCTTTGCTTTGGTAATAGGGTTGCCAAACCGTACCTCATCCTGAAGCGGGGGACTCCGGGCATGCTGGGGGTGGGGCCACGACCATCCGAGGGAAAACCATAAAGTTTTCCCTCGGATGACCGTGGCCCCGCCCCCAGCGTGCCCGGCGTGGTCACGTCACTTCCTGGTGACGTGCACGTCGGGGTGGAGTTCCCCCCGGGGCCCAATCCGGCGGCAGCGGGGAACGGGCCTCTGGGGCGGGGGTTTCTCCACCCCCCAGGGGGACTTGGCAAGCCTATTTGGTAACCAGATACGGGGCTGCTGAGACCCACCATGGGCCCCTGGAGAAAGATTCCACCGACCCCCACTTTCAAACCAAACATCATAACAAAACATCACTTTGTTTGCTGTTACCATGAATCTATAGTAGTAAAAGAATTGGCCTGTCTTTCCGTCTGTCAGTTTATGACCGGCATAACTCATCAGAGAATAAAGTTAGGAGACTCAGAATTAGGAGAGAGAAATGAATGAGAAAAGTGTGGAAAAGAAAGAGAGAAAGTAAGAACAAGAGAGGGAAAAGTTTTATCTTGCTGCAACATACTAACTACTGCTTTGCATGATCTGGCTGAGCTGGGTGCAAGGAAAGTAAGAAGGAAACACTAGAGTACTGGGAACAACAATCATGTTAGCAGGCTGCCAACTATTGTAGCAGCCGTCAGCTGTGCTGGCTTGTCTTGCTCCAATGCTGGCTTGGTCCATGGGCTTAGCATGATCTGTTAGGCAGGTTTGCGTCAGCCTTGTGGAAAGGTGAGTCTAGCTGATACTCAAAGTGCCTTTTACTTTCCAGGGGAACTAAAAAGCATCACCTATGGAGAGAGGGTTGCTACCTGCAAGTGAACAAAACACCAGTGCCTTTTAACCCATTTAGTTGCAAAGAAGTCCAATTCCATGGGTGATTTCCCACAAGCGCTGCTCCGCGCTCACTCCTCCCTTTTGCCCCGATGGTACTTGTCAATTTCACACAAGCTGCTGCACGGCCGCATTTTGCCCTGCAGCTTTGTGCAATTTTCCCCGTGTCTACTCAATCCTCAAAAAACAGGATTTTAAGTTTTATTACAAGTTTGTCGAATGGCATTAAATGGCTGTCTGGAAGGTTCGGGGTCCCAGGGGTGTGTGACATCAGGATGGGCAAGGCCTGGATGTGGCCAATGAGCTTCCAGAGAGGCAAGGTCTGGATTTAACAATAGAAGACAGGTGCTGGGTGACTAGTTGAATGGATTATCTGACCACTAATGGTCCTGGCCAAAGCAGTTGAATAGGTTCCCAGATACAAACAAAAGATGGGAGATGGGTCCCTGATTAGCGTCAGGAAGGATAGTTAATAATTTGAATGCTTCATTGGTTTATCTTGGTATCCTGAGGGATGGAGCTGGAAAGACAAAGAATTACTGGAGACAGAGTTATTTGCCAGATGGCCTCTGAATAGACTTTAGAAATGTAGATACTTCACCTGGTGGAACTCATTGTTATTCCATAAGCATAATCTCTGCTGGGTGGAGTGGGAAGACTGGAGACTTGCTCTGAGGTTGCCTGTCACCTGAAAATGGAGACCCCTTTTTCAGAGCTGTGGCTAGCTCTGGGTTTCAGAACCAGGAGTGCCTTGGCCTGAGTTTTGTGGGTCCCTGGGTCAGGTTAGAAAGTGGGATGCCCCTGCTTTGGGGCTACCCAAGAGTAAAAGGCAGCGCCTTTGGCAACAGAAAGATCTCTTTTTTCTCCAGATTAGCTGTTTTATTTCCTGTCTCAGCTGATGCTGGCCAATTAGAGAGTGAGTAGAGCAGCCAACCATATAAGCTCTTCTCTCCAGGGAAGTAACTCATAACCTCCCTGACTGTCTGTACCAATATCATAATGCCCCTATATAAATCAATGGTGCGACCTCATTTGGAATACTGTGTGCAGTTCTTGGGAAAGAGCAGGTAGAGAAAGAGGTACTTTTCTCCCTTTCTCACAATACAAGAACTCGTGGGCACTCCATGAAATTGCTGAGCGGTCGGGTTAGAACGGATAAAAGGAAGTACTTCTTCACCCAAAGAGTGATTAACACATGGAATTCACTGCCACAGGAAGTGGTGGTGGCTACAAGCATGGCTTCAAAAGGGAATTAGATAAGCATATGGAGCAGAGGTCCATCAGTGGCTATTGTTGTTGTTGTTCAGTCGTACAGTTGAGTTCGACTCTTCGCAACCCCATGGACCAGATCACGCTGGCCAGTGGCTATTAACCACAAGGTATAGATAGGGGCTCTGGGGCAAGTGATGGTCTGTCTTCTTGGTGCTTGGGGGGGTCAACAGTGGGAGGGTTTCTAATGTCCTGGCCCCACTGGTGGACCTCCTGATGGCTCCTGGTATTTCTGGCCACTGTGTGACTCAGAGTGTTGGACTGGATAGGCCTTTGGCCTGATCCAACATTGGCGTCTCTTATGTTCTTATGTTACCAAGCAGATTTTAAAAAGCCTGCTTTTCTGTGCAATCTGTCACACTGACCTTTATTCCATTGTGGAGCTCAAGATGGCTCATGTAGGAGTTCCAGGAGATCTCCTGTACAGATCTATATCTTCTTAGCTGCAGGAGGGTTGCAGTACTGAGGTCTGGTTCAAGAGGAAGGTGGAATTAAAGTATTTAAAAGAAATAACCACAACAAGCTTGCTGTATATATCCCTCCTTGAAATGAGGCTGGAGGGCTGATGTTTACTGGGAAAGCTTGAAAATGAGGTATTTGTACATATGATCCTCATAATCAAGCCCAACATTCTGGTATAAAACCAAGAAAGCTGTGTGCAGTATTCCATTTCTCCTTTTAGGCCTATTTGGGGGATTAGGAACTTTGCCATGTATATGTTTGCAAGTTTTATTTACTAGTATGGGTATCTATTTTATGTAGACATTCACTGTCTGTAGGCTTTATCTAGCAAAAACAGTGCTAAAGACAGAACCTCTCCAGACTTACACTAGTAATTTAATCAGAAATTACACATCACTTAAAAGAACTACTAATAAGCACTTTTAATAAGTTTTGCAATGAGATTCAAGGCATGTGAATTTGAGGACTGTGTTTAATTTGAAAAAGTTGTGTGCACTTCAGAATCATTAACTGTATCTGTGTGAAAACTTGTCTATTACTATTTTTACATTTATAGTGTGTTGAGTATTATACAGAAGTGACATGTTCCCTGCCTAGGGAACTTACAGAGTAATGGCCTTTCCACACAATCAGTTCTTTGTACAAGTGTGCACTTCTTACTAAATTTGTTGTGACCCATTTTATACATCTTCCCTTGAGACTGTATTTCTCTTTTGGCAAAATCCCATAGTACAGAAAGTACAGTATTTGGGACCATGAAGTTATTTCCCCAGATATCCCATCCATTGTTGTGTTGTTTTCTGAAATATAGTTGTACAAGCATGATGAGATACTGTTATTGCTAGGTAGGGTTTGCGGGAATATAGGAAAAAAGGATAAAATGCAGTTCTGGCATGTTTTTTCTAATCATGCAGAAATGTTTTATAAATCAGTGATACAGGCAAAGATAGTGTTTGTTATGAGTAGGCAAGATAGTATGCCTTCAAGATATATTGAAGGGTAATTCATGACCCCTGAACTAATTTTCAGATTCCTGCTCTATATTTAAATAATTGTCAAATGTTTTGAAAATAGATTTTGATTAAAAATCTTAGCTTTATTTGAACTTTTAAGGTGAAGATGGAAATAATGAAATCCCAAAAGACCTTATTCACCATACAGAGAAACAACAGGATGGAACAGGAGAATTAGAAACTCAAAATTGTCAAATGGCCCAGACTGAAAACAAGCAACTTGATGTAAGCATATTACCCTAATAACTACAATGATGTGATTGAAATTTTGTTGTAAACCATAACTTGCATGCATATTTAGTTTGTTGCACAGTATTTTGATAGAGTAATGTTTCACTGACCTTTGCTAATATATTTTTGATACATTAATAAGAGAATCAAATGTATGGAATTTAACTTGAAAAACAAAGGTTGAATCCAGCAATCATTCAGCACAATGTGCTAACAAATGCAGACATTTCCTGTGTTTCCCCAGCAGTCCTTTCCAACCCTAGGAAAGCTGATTTTGATTGTCAAGCTAATAGCCATGTGGGTTGGGAACGACAATATAAAGGTGGAAGGAGACAAAATCACCTTTCCAGCCTCTTCTGCCAGCAGAGTCCAGGTATTGCTGGAGCTAACCCTAAGTAATAATATGTTAAGCAATCCAAATCCTGTTGCAGCTGCTGCCTCTTTCTACTCTTCTGAGTGTTGCTAAAGTGGCAGGCTCTTCTGTTTTGTTTTGTATTGGTTTTGCATTCACAACTTTCACCATCAATAAACAATATAGATTCTGTGACATTATCGCTAATTGCATCATCACTTATACACATAATGAATTGTTATATGCACTTTCCCTAAGTTAGCACTGATGTCTGGATCTGCAACATTAGCATGAGCAGAAGAAAGGAGCAGAAAAAAGCTAGGGTATAAATATAAACTAGAAGCCTGATAAAGGGCCAGTATTAAAAGCCTAGTGTATAATTATTATATACAAAAATACTTGTATTTATTAGAAAAACAGTTAAAAACATATAAGGGCTCAATGAAAACCTTGTTACAAAGTACATGACCTGAACACAAGGGCCAATACAAGTAACCTGATGCGTTTCCGTCCCTTGGGGGCCTTCTTCAGAAGTCAAACTATTTGAGGTACAGATAGGCACATGTTACAATGAAATAACAAACAATAATTTGACACGGCACCAAAAAGTGAAAGCTGTAGAAAAAAAGTATTGAATATAACTAATCATATAAAATAATAAATTTTACTTGCAATATGGTAGAAATAACTATATTATTTACTTCAACAGCAGTGTTAATAGATACAAGACAAGCAATGTTTATGAGGCCTCTTAAGATGCGAGTCATGCGTCTAATGCCAAATACACGGCAGTTGAATGAGAAAATCTAAAAAATAAAATATATTTTAAAAGCTAGTACAGTAAATTAAAATCAATATAATAACTGAAACTGAAAAATCAAGAATGTAAAAATTACCTTCTAATTCTGGTCCAGAAAATACCTATGTGACTATCTAATCAGCACTAGAGTGTCCTCAACAAGTAGGAGTACTATTGGGTAGGTGTGGCTACAGACGTTAAATCCATATGAACATCAACTCAATTTAACACAGGAACAGGAAAAAAAATTAAAGATTGTCCTAAATTCACACTACACACCAGCCCATGGGTCCTTGCAGTGAGGATACACCAATTCGGAGCTTACCAGCTGCTGTCCTTTATACAGTTTCTATCTCTGGTACCTGACAATACTTTTTAAGGCACACATGGCCCAGCCCGACAAAGTGATATTTATGTCAGATAATTATGTCAGATACTGGATGGGGAATACACTTCTAGGTAGCAGTGTGTGAACAAGATCATGGGGTATGGGTGGACCGTAGGTTAAATATGAGCAGCCAGTGTGATGCGGCAACAAAAAAAGGCTAATGCAGTCTTGGGGTGTATCAACAGAGGCATGATGGCGGCGCAGCTCCTTGTGCGAAATCAGCCTATATCTTCATCTTGGAATTCTAGCATAGTTTGGGGGGGGGAACCTCAAAAAATATAGCTTTAGCATTATTTAGTGCATATATTGTTGCTAGCATGCAGATCTTACCTTCTGGAAGTCTCATTTTTAAAAATAAATATCTTCCCTCTAGATCTCTTAGTTATTCTATTACTTCTAAATGTGAATTGTTTATATAAATAACTACTCCACATTTTTATTTGGAACTGAGGCAAGATATGCTTTCCCTAATTTTTTGTTTTTTAAAATACGTTCATTGCTTCTTTATGTGGGTTTCTTGTAGACATAAAATATCAGCATTTTCTTCTTGATTGAAGGTTTTTGTACATTTCTTTGGAGAATTCAGTCTGTTAATATTTATTGATATTTTTAATGTATCCATTTTGACTGGATGTTGATGGCACAGTTGCTTCTTCTCCTAAGCTCCTGGATGGACTTCGTTTTAAATTATTTGGAGATTCTCCTTTAGTTCCTCTATGTGGGTCCTCCAGTTGTAATTCTTCAGCCAAAGATTTGGTTTGTTCTCCTGTTTTATTATTTTACTTCCTTTTGGTAAGTGTACCTCTATTGCAAATGGTATTTTCCAATAGTATTTTATTTTCTTCTTTTGTAAAATCTCTTTCAGAAAGTCACAATTTTATTAAATGTTGCTGCTGTTGTTGTTGTTATTTCATCTGTGTTATACCCAAATGCACATTCGTAATGCCTACCTGTATAACAATGATTATACTAAGGATACTATATATTGTATTTATTTTAGTATGTGAATTACACTTTCTCTTGCACAGTTAGAAGGAGATCCTCCATTGGACCTGATGGTAACTGAAGACTATGATTCATTAATGGAAAAAATGAACAACTGGAACTTCCAAATATTTGATCTTGTTCAAAAAATGGGGGATAAATCTGGAAGAATCCTTAGTCAGGTTTGTTTCTCCAGTGAATACGTTATGTTCAGTATGTGTGTTCACCACATATAAGCTTGTGGTGAACAGTTTAGAGATACATATACAGTGGTGGTTTGAAAAGTAACATAATTATATCTTAGTTTATAAATATTGAAATGTTTTTACTGTGGGAAATGTATGTCTTGGTATTGAATACCTCAATATTTGAAGGTGTAGTAAGGTTTGAAATTGACTTTGAAATGCTGATTAAGAGTGAACTTGGTTCACATGAATCATGGTTAGTATTGAAACAGATGTAATTTATCCTATTAAGACCAACAAAGAAAGGAAGTGGGAGATTATATAAGTGAGAAGGGAGTACATAACTCCAAACTCGCTTCCAGTTTGCTAATAACTAGTGACATCCAACTGCTGCTTTCTGTCAGCAAAGAGGGCCTAATTTTCAGTGATTTCCCTCTCCTGCATGCTGTTTGTATGGTTCATCTAACTGTCTGAGGTAGGATTCTGATTAGTACATTTTAATTAGATTGTATATGAGAAGCAATTAACATTCTACTTAGTTGATATTTAAAACTTTGTGCTTTTAATAAATAAATAAATGGTTTTGTACAGAACTCTTGAATAAATATTTGACTAAATTGATAACATATTTGAGTAAATTGATCATCACGTCCTTGTTATTAGAAGAAAATTCACAAAACCTTATTAATAATGTATTAATAGTAAATATACATTAAATTTGAATTGTTGAAATATCTGTTTTGAAATATGAATCCTGAAACGGTTAAAACATAGATTACTGTGCTTTGATACTCCTTAAATTAAAAAAATGTATTGTTTATTTAGGTTGCATATGCATTGTTTCAAGACACTGGATTATTTGAAATTTTCAAAATTCCAACTTGGAAATTCATGAAGTACTTCCAGGCTCTAGAAAATGGTTACCGAGACATTCCCTGTGAGTAAGATTTTACAATACTAGGCCCTTTTCTCTGCTGAGCCACAATATATGATTATACTGTTAGTCATATATTTACAAAACACTATTACGACAAATCAGTATTGTACAAATGGAGATTGTATTTCTTTTAGTAAATGTGTTTCTTATGCATTATGGAATAATAATGGAATAAAGTTAAAATGCTAACATTAATCATAGTAAATTGGTTAAAATGAATAAATAGTTTGTGCAAAGCACTGCTAGCCTGGAGAATATATTACAAAGAAATGTTAATGAGATTTGCAGAATTCATAGAAGGTTTTATGTTGATTTTTATTTGAACCTAATTTTAATTTTGACTTTTCTTTCTTTTGGGGCATCTAAACACACATGTGTTTTAGTCTTAGGTGTAAACCAGGGGATCACTAAGCGAATTCTCAGCATCTGCAACAAACTACAGTTCCATTGACCATTCTAATGTTCTGCCATTTCAGTCAATTTTTAATTTTCAAACATAAATTCTGGTTCCTTTTGTCAACCATCCTCTATATGATTGTGGTTTTTGTCTACATCATTGTTGCAACTTTTTGAAACATTAATATGATAATATACTTTGTGGAACTGCTGTTGTACAAGAGTTCATATGCTCCTATCAAGTTCTAGGGTTGAACACTTAGATTATAGTACCTTTAAAATGTATGGATACATGTTTTAGAAGCTCACCTATTTTTTGCCTTCATTTAGTACAGACATGCACCAACCTATCATCATTTAAGTTACTGCAGGGGGTGACAGAGTGAGGAAAAAAAGTCAAGGGGGAACTTGGGTGTAAAAAGATGTTAAGAATTCTTAAGAATTTGTGGGAAATTAGTTGACAATAAAATGGATAATGTTAAGAGTGCCTTTATATAAATCAGTGTGTAGTAACCAGTGATCCTATCATCAGAAGGCACTAACGGATGTGGATCTTAATCTTATTCTTCTCCCAACAGCACTTCTTTCCAACCCCAGGGAAGTTGTGGTCTAGTAGCCACATTGGTTGGAGGCTGAAATGAGGAGGGGAGAGAGGGAAAATATGTCCCTCTACTTCTTTCAACAGCACAGCCATGTTCCTCCTCAGTACAGCCGCTGACCAACATTGTTATTAGTGCATGTGGGTCCTGTGATGCCAGATTTCGGCAGCTAAACAGGGCCGACCCTGGCAAGTATTTGGATGGAAAACCTCCAAAAAATACCAGAGCCGGGAGGCAGAGGCAGGCTATCAAGCCACTTCTCTGAACGCCCTCCCATGCCCCAGTAGGAGTTGCCAGAGGTCTCCATGACTTCCAGGCACAGGCAGACATACACACAAAAATGCTAAAATAAATAAATAAAAGAATATAGACTCAGAAGAGTTACAGGAAGTACATGTAGAATATCAAGGAGCTGGAGCTTTTTGCAAAAAAGAAGAAGAAGAAGCCTGTTGCTCCCCTCTTCTGGCGACTATGATGGGTGGCAGGATTAACATACAGTCACTCCTCTCCCTAGATCCAGTTAAAGTGTTTCCAGTTTCCCCCACTTGCTTTGGTGCTGTTACTTTCTCCTACTCAGTTATTTCCGCTACCCTTTCTTTAGTGTGTGCTTCTCAGTCCAGTTCTTAATCTGTATCTTTTCCTTATTCATCCACTCTTCTTCTTTGACCTCTGCCTATTTTGCCATTTGTCAGTCTCAGGTCCCGTTCACACTAGGCGATTTGGGTCGGGAGCGGGACAGTTCGGGGGCGGATCAAACCGGCGCAATCACACCACAAAATCTGGGAAGCGTCTTGCTTCCGTCCCCGAACTGGCCCTTCCCCGCACAAATGCGCCTCAAGTTGAAACCACCTACCTTGGTGGTTCAACTGGAAGCCGCGCTGCTAGCTGGGCATTTAATCGCGCCGGGGAGAAAAGGCGCCGCAGCCAGGGGATCCGTGGGATCCCGCTGCGGCGTCTCAACGTTGGCGCGGCTTTTAAAAGCCGCGCCTTTAGAGGCTTTTCCCCTGCCGTGTGGCAGGGGCCTCAGTTTTATATTCTTAAATCCTTCTTCTTCTGTTCATCCCATCCTGTCAACAGTACATATTCCTTTAAGACTCTAAGCCAGGGGTCCCCAAACATTTTCAGACTATAGTCCCCTTTGGAATTTTGAGAAGGGATGTGAGCAGTATTCCAAAAAAGGCTTCTATAGAAAGTGGAGCCAAACTAAATACCTCTCTCATACCTCCTGGGGAAAATGAAATCCTCAAAGGGAACAGAATAGAACCACACACTAAGGAAAGCCCAGTCCTATCAGTCCTCCTAATTCTTCAGTGGAAAACTCTTTTACTTGAATGATGGAAGCCAGTAACATGCCCTGCCTTACAATGGCCTCGCCCCACTTTCTGAAAAGCTCAGGTGCTAAGGAAAGTACTAGCAAGTGGCAGGCATCATGGCACCCACAGCCACCATGCTGGGGGACCCTACTCTAAGTTGCAACACAACCTATCACTTCATAGAAGCCATAGAAGTTTTTGTAAACATTGTATGACAGGAACATTCTGTGATACCAAAGCCGCTCAGCCAGTGACTTACATGGGACAACATGTAGATAGGTAATAGGTGACAGCCAGTTTTATTTATCTTAATATATATAAGGTAGTAACATTTAAGTATAATAATTCTTATTTTCAGATCACAATCGAGTACATGCAACAGATGTTCTTCATGCTGTGTGGTATCTCACAACACGGCCAATTCCTGGATTTCAGCAAATGCATTTTGATCCTACAGCAGGACGTGACCTTGGTACGAGATTTTTGTTTCCCATAAAGAGTTTTTAGTTAGTGAAATAAAACAGAACTTTTCTAGAATTTATTTTCTTATTTGAAGGTGGACTGACAAGCCAGTAACTTCTCCCCAAAATCTCCCTTTTCCTCTAAAACTAAGATTTGTTTATGGTTTATGGTTGTTTTTATAAATTGATTTTAATTGTATTTATATATGCACTTTTATGTAAGCCGCCCTGAGCCTGCCTTGGCGGGGAGGGTGGGGTATAAATCGAATGAATGAATGAATGAATATTAAGTGATTGACCTGTTTAACCAAAACCCTGAGTACTGTCACTAGCAAGAAGGCTTCATGGGAGGTAGCTGCTACTAGGGATATGCGTCCGAACCGAATGCACCGTTGAAAACAGTTGATTCAACCGATTTTTGGCCAGCCAAAAGAAAGCTGCTGACTCATTGGGTGGCTTTTGGCTGGCCAGAAAACAGCCGGGGAAAGGCAGGGAAGGCAGTTTAAACTGCCTAACTGCTTTCCCTTGGCTTGCCTGGGCGATCCGTGGCTGCGGGGAGCCCGGGCAAGCCCCCCCTTGAAGGGAAGGCAGTTTAAACTGCCTTCCCTGGACTTGCCCAGCCACCCCACGACTGCGGGGAGCCCAGGCAAGCCCGCCCGTGGAGGAAAGGCAATTTAAACTTCCTTCCCTTGGCTTCTGGGCACCTCATGGCTGCAGGGACTCGGGCAAGCCTCCCCTTGGAGGGAAGGCAGTTTAAATTGCCTTTCCTTGGCTTGCCCAGGCATCTCATGGCTGTGGGGAGCCTGGGCAAGCCCCCCCTTGGACAGGCCAGGGAAGGCACGGGAGGCATTTAAATGCCCCCCTGATCCTTCCAGGGTTCCCTGGCCCACCCGCGTCAGAGGGCGGGCCAGGGAAGGCCAGGTGGGGGTCACTCTCCCGTCCTTTCCTCCAAGGAAAGGCAGGGGGGCTAGCTTGGAGGGCAGTGGTCTCCCTTCACTGAAGAGAGTGTGCTGCCTCTGCGGTGCGACTAGGGGTAGCCTAGGCAAGCCAGCCTTTGGAGGGAAGGCTAAAACTGCCTTCCCTTGGCTTGCCCGGGTTTCCTGGCCTAAAGTGATTCGGATGACCGAATGACTCCCTAATCAGCTTGCATTGCCGAAAGTGGCATTCGAGGGTCATTTGGTGGGCCGAATCAGATGCAGCCCCATTCGGCTGAACGGAATCGGGCCAAATTTGGGGGTTTTTTTACACACCCCTAGCTACTACATTCCAGAAAAACTAACCCAAGGATCTGACAGTGCCAATATCTAGCTCATCTAACAGAACAACTTATGAAGAGCTTTTCTCGTGTCTTTTCATTGGCTCACCTAATGAGGGGAAGTGGATGAGCCTCAGTTTATACTACAAATTTAGCCAATGGGGTGCTATTATACAAAATAGTATATAAAAGGAGACACCAAAGGTGTTGAACTACAGGGAGCGGTGGCGCAGGCTGTAAATGCAGATTGCATTAACATCTCGCCGAACAACTGTTTGAGCCCCACCGTGGCCGGAGTGAGCTCCCGGCCTACGTCCCAGCTCCTGCCCACCCAGCGGTTCGAAAGCCCGTTAAAAGGCGAGTAGATAAATGGGGACCTACCCTTAGTAGGGTAGGGGGCACCCTCCTCTCCTGAGGTGTGTGGTGCGCGGCGGAACAGTGGTAATGGCGGTGAGACGGCGAAGTCCTGGCGGCGGAGACGATGTGGTGCGGCGCGGCGACTGAAGCCAGAAGAGTGATCCCTGGTGGCCAGCGGTGAAACATCAGAAGCGGCCGTCGCCAGCAGCAGAGGCGCGGGAAGACATCATCTCCCGGCGCGGCGGAGCCTACTGGACATAGCCGGGGCCAAGGAGAGCGGATTCGCACGTCGAAGAGCAGCCACCGCCGAAAGCACCACAAAGAAACGTCCCGCTGGACTGAAGGACCGAGAGACATCTGAAGCCGAAGATGCCGGAGGCCGGAAGAAAGAACCGTCACCACCTGGGTGCTGGTAGGCTGACCCAACCCCTCTGAGAATGTGGCCGTAGTTAGGGACTGTAACATGTGACTAGCACTACTAAAATTGTAAACCGCCCAGAGACCCCCATGGGGGGGTTAGGGCGGTATATAAAATCAAATAAATAAATAAATAAATAAATATAAATTGTTGTTTTCCAAAATGCTGCTGGAAAACTGATGTATGTATCCTGGTGCTCATCACACAAGCCATAAAATAATTTAAATGGCTAGGTATGTAAACTAATTAGTTGATGTGTTTCACATTTTTATTCTATTTTGCTTTTGTAGATTCTGCCTTTGGGATTGATTTTCTAATTAGATCTGTGTTTATTCTACTTCTTTCCCACCCTTTCCCATTTGGTAGGCTGGAAACGTTTTTGGTTTTATTTGGAATAAATGCCATTGCGTTCTTAGCTTAAACTCAGCAGTGGCCCAGACTTCTCAGCCCAATACCATAAAAATGTAAGGAAAGGGTTAACCTTCATTTTCAGAGACTTTTCTTTTCTCAGAGTTCCACAGATCACTGTCCAAAGTCTTGGAGGAACAGACAGATGGTCTCATAGAAACCAGTTTCCCAGCTGGTGGCAAGGATCTCCCCCCCCCCCGCCGCCGCCATTGGTTTCCAAAAGTTTTCAGTTCTTTTAACCCCATACCCCATCATGCGGACAAAAACCCCAGGTCATCACAGAAGGTTTCAGAGTTGAAAGATAAAATGTATAGTTGATGTCATTTACAAGCAGTGTGTATCTGGTTTTACCATAATTGATTGAATCATTGCTGACATGCTCGGCTTCCTAGCCCAGGAAACTGTTTCACTTAGATCTCTTCTCCTGAATGAGGCTTATATTTTCCTGCAGCCGTCAGCATATTTCTAGTAACTAAAATACATTAGGCTAATATTCCTTTATTTAATTAGGAAATGAAACATCTCAGACTAAAAATACCTGTGGTTAAACTATTTAACTTAATTAGAACTTTTCTTAATTATTCCAGTGTAAAAGTGTAGGCCTGAACATTCAAGGTCTTGTCTTAATTAATATATACACATCTTAAAATGTTAAGTTTAGCCCACTATAACTTGATTGAAATTTCTTAGGATTGTACCCAAGGATTCCTAAAGGGATTTGCAGTGCCATCCATTGAAGTCAATGTGCTCAGAAGAATAACTCTGCTTAGAGTCAGAGTAGAAGTAAGGCTGAGTACTTCTTTCTTATTTTTATCACTTGCATTTTTAAAATAATAAAATCATTACTCTGCCCATGTGAGAAATCCCTATACTTGATCTTCGTGGTCTCTGTGCATCACACCTCTGGGATATAGTGCGCCTGTGCCGACCCCGATCGGTACACTCGAAAGTGAAAGGGATTTTCGTGCCCACTCCCTGGTCACGTGCAGGGCTCCAGTACGCATGACTATGGGAGGGACACAACAATCCCGCCAGTTGTCTTCTGACCGCCGCACTGTTGATCTTCTCAGCTCCGGTCGGTACTTTCTTTCGTGGCCTACTTGGCCTTCTCCAAATTCGGGATTCCTGCAAAGAACAAGAAAAATCTTTATTTGGGACTGAACTCCAGTGAGTACTCTGCTTTGGCAGACCCTCCTTACCCCCGGCCTATGGCCAAACAGTGGGGTTTCTTCAAATGGTGTTTGAAGTGTGGCAGTAAGATTGCCCCCCTGGATGGACATTCTCTTTGCCTTCTGTGCCTCAGGGAAGCCCACCACGTGAACTCTTGTGCTCACTGCTCTAAATTCTCTAAGCAAACGAGGAAGAACAGGGCTACGAGGCTTCTTGGAATTAACTCTCTCCCCGATCTCAAGACACTTCTGGGCATGCCTCGATGTCGACCCCCACATCAGGATCAATGGTTGTGATGTCTCTGACACCGGCTCATGCCGATGTCAATCGACCGGTGCTGAAACGCTCAGTCCCAATGTCTCAGTCCAATGCCCATACTCCCGCCAAGAAACACCGGGAGGGCAAGAACATCAAGCACAAGAAAGACTCTCCTAGCAGAGTTCCTTCAACTCCTAGACACGCACTGGAACCGTCTCAGGTTTCTGGAGTCACTTCGCTTGACTCACCAGGCCGTGAGCAGCTGAAAGCCTGATTCAGCTCACTGACTCTGAGCAAGACATGGATCTGACTCAAGCCTCCTGTCCTGATCCTCCAGTGTTGAGAGTATCCACTCGGGTCGAGGAGCATGTGCACAACCCTCCCCTCGTCATTCATCCATTGATGATCGAGACCGACCTTCGGAGCCACTCCTTCCCCTACCGAGCCCCTGGGATCAAGGCCAGTGGCAATACCTGTATGGGGCATATCCGTTGTCAGCTTCTGTGCCCTGGCTCCCACCTTGTATGCTGATGGAATGGGATCATCAATCGACATCTTCCTGCTTTGCCATCTCAGCCATCGATACTGACAGGCAAGCACCCTAAGCAAAAACCTTTATCGATGTCACAGACTGTGTCTCCATTGGTACTGACCCATTTGGCTCCGACATTACCAATGGCATTTTCAGACCCTTCTGACCGGTCTGATTTGTCTGACTCCTCACGATCGGGGGACAAGAGCCAAGAGCAACCACCTGGCCCCTTCCCACCGCAAAAAGTGTTGGAGGACCTCCCAATATCTCCCTCGGAGGACCTGAAGTCTTATGGGGAGCTTATTAAGCGCATGACAAATACCCTGACTTTGTCGACGGTGCAGCTGCCTCCAGCAGTCACTGATTCAGTTTTTTACATCATGCAAATGGATACCTCAACAGCAGTCGCTCTCCCCATGACTTTGGTGCTGCTACAAGCAGCTAAGGCTCTGTGGCCGCATCCAGCATCTACCCCTATCTCCAGCTGCAGAACTGACCATAAGGTCCAAGAGGCTGGTGCTGAATTCTTGCTCACCCACCCCAAACCAAACTCGGTGGTGCTGAATTCCTCCTCCAAGGGCTGACGTACTCATTCCTCGCCTCCTGATAAAGAGGGAAAGAAGTTAGACTCCTTTGGGAGGAGGTTCTACTCTGCTGGGGCATTGGGCATTAAAACTTCCAATTACACCGCCTGTAGGTGCAGATATTAATATGCCCTTTGGGAACAGCTGTCGGAATACATTGCATCCCTCCCGGAGGACTAAAACCACCAAGCCAGGCGAATTCAGAAGGAGGGCGTGCTTCTGGCCAAACACCAGCTTAATTCAGCCAAGCATACCTTAGATATCGCAGCTGTTGCCCTTAGACACCATGCCTGGCTGCCTTCCACTTCACTGCAGCAAGATACCAAAGCTTTTGTGGAAGATCTCCCCTTTGAAGAAGGCTTATTCAGTTCCACTACGGACACTGTCCTACAGGATCTGGATAAGAGTATTAAGATGTCTCGTAACTTGGGAATTTCACTGGCTTCCAGGCAGAACAGATCTAGGTCCTGGAACAAGTCCTGGTCATGCAAGCCCTCACTCAAGTTGTCCCCTGCGACGCAGTGGCAGCAGAGATCTTTCCACGTTCTTGCCCATACGGGAGCAAACCTAGATTTGTGTCAGCCACCCAGTCCAGACCTAAGGCCCCCAAGGCTCCCAGAGTCTTTGACTTCGGCCTTCTGCCCACCTTATGGCTTCCCACCCGTCTCAGCCCTCACCAACCCACTTGGCAATGGATGACATCTGACAGGTGGGTTCTCTCTGTCATAGCAGATGGCTATCTCATTCACTTCATCCAAGTCCCTACGTTTTCGAGCTTTGTTGCCACCCCCCAGTCGGCTGTGCTCCTGGAAGAAGTGCAGAGCCTCCTATGCAAAGAAGCCATAGAGCCGGTCCACCCCTCCCACCAATACCATGGCTTCTATTCCCATTATTTCACGGTTCCCAAGAGGGACGGAGGCCTCCATCCTATTATGAACCTTAGGAACCTCATTGGTTTCATAATATACAGGAAGTTTCGGATTACAACCTTGCAGAGCATCCTCCCCCTCCTCGAACAGGGGGCGTGGATGGCGACCCTGGATTTACAGGACGCTTACTTTCATGTTACAATTCATCACACCCACAGAAAGTTTTTGCATTTCATGGTGTTCCCTCTGAGTTGGTGTGAGCTAGCTCACCGTTTTTTAGTCTCCGGCTCACACATTTTTGTCTCAGCTCAGAAAGGGATGGCTCCAGAGCACACTAATTTATGCAGTAGCCAAATCGCTCGCTCACAACTTTAATGCCAGTAGCTCACAAAGTAGAATTTTGGCTCACAAGACTCCACTGCTTAGAGGGAGCATTGGTTACCACTGTCAGGAGGGTGAGTGAGCTGGCGGGCCTGAGGGTAGATGCCCCCTTTTTGAAGGTTTTCAGTGAGAAGATGGTATTTTATCCTAGCTTGGACTTTCTCCCTAAGGTAGTCTCCAGGTTTCATCTGGCACAGGAAATCATCCTCCCAGTTTTCTTCCCATCCCCTGGGTCTGAGGCTCAGAAAGCCCTCCATATGCTAGACATTAGGAGTGCTCTGCTATACTATGTTGACAGGACCAAGTCATTCCATAGGGATCAAACACTTTTTGTGTGCTACTGGGGCCCTAAGAAGGGGGAGGATGCCTCGTCCCAGTCCTTGTCCTGGTGGGTAGTTGCTGCCATCCACTCCTGCTATGGACCTTTTCCACTGGAGGTGACTGTGCACTCCACACAGGAACAAGGCCTTTCAATTACATTCCATGGGAGGGTCCCCCTGGTGGACATCTGCAGGGCTGCAACCTAATCTGCAGAGGATACATTTGAGAAGAACTGTGCCTTTGACCTGCAAGCCAGAAGGGATGCAGAGTGGGAAAAGCAGTCCTTCAAGCTCTGTTTCAGTGAGAGCTTCACCCCACTTCCTCTGGTGAGCAGCTTCCTTATGGTGCCAATGTGGGGCTGAACTGAAGACGGAAGATGCAAACAGAGTTGCACTTACCTGTAACTGTTGATCTTCGACGTGGTCTCTGTGCTTCACACCCATGGGATCTAGTGCGCACGCGCTGGATCGATCGGCATTGTAGCAAGCTCTTTAATGGATTTTCGCGCCCAGTCCCTTGGGCATGCGCAGGAACCCCACCGCGCATGCCCAGAGGGGTGGGCGCAGACATCCCACCAGTTCCTTTCTTACCGCCACGTTGGAAAGACCTCTTTCTTCGTTGGTCTGATTGGTTCGCGTGTTTTGGCTTTTTGCCTCACGGCTCTTTGGATTTTTTCCTCAGTTCATTCCTTTTCTTCGTTGTTCTTTCAAAAACGTTTAAAAAACCACAAAAAAAACCTTTATTTTCTTCTGAGGGGGATGTTGCCGCTTTACCTCAGTCGGGCCTTCGGGCTACCCCCTCCCCACCCCTGCTTTCTTCTTCACTTTGCTTTTTATGGAGAAGAAGTGGGGCTTTTTTAATAGGTGCAAGGGTTGCGGTAGTAAACTTGCTCCTCCTGACCGTCATACCCTTTGCATACTTTGTCTTGGAGAGTCTCATCGACCCAAAACTTGTCGCCACTGTGCTTGGTTTTCAAACCAGACCCGAAAAAACCGAGCTGCGCGCCTTAAAGGGGCCCTGGTTGAGTCGGCCTTACATCCTTCCTCAGCGATGGATGCTGAGAAACCAGCATCAAGGCCTGCCTCCGATATCGGCCAACCAACGCCGAAGCCTCCGGCATCGAAGGCGCAATCCTCCGCTTCAACTCCAGTGAAAAAGAAGTCCAGGCCAAGTAAGGAGCAAAAGTCCGCAAAAAAGGGCTCTTCCAAACCCCTTAAGGCGGCAAAGAAGGGGAAGGTAGCGGTGTCTGCACTGGGTGATGCCCCTAAAGTGCTTCCCGCTCCAACGGCGGTATTGATACCGGAGGCCCAAGCCCCTCCATCGATACTGACCATCCATATCTTAGACTCCCCTGTCCACCAAATGGAGCGTCCTTACTCCGACATCGAAACGGTAGAGCTCCTAAGTCATCAAATGGATGCAGAGCCTTCTCCGTCTCCTTCCCCGTCGTCGACGGTATCGGAAGCTCCCAACATCGATCCACATCGGCACCGATATACGTCATGCGACACGCAGCGTCACCCTCCACGTCTGCACGGTCAATCTGTCGATATCGACAACCGAGATTATACGGGCACTCTCAAAGACAGGCTGTTGCTTTGTCTCCGAGACGTCCACAGTCCAGAAGTCGATCCCCCCGAGTCTTCTTACCCCACCACCACCTCAGTCTTGGGATCAACGACAGATGAGGTATCTGTATGGGGCTTATCCACCAT